>NC_027748.1:10062106-10095945 GCF_000695525.1 Brassica oleracea var. oleracea
TTAGAACCACCTTTCGGCTCATAACCAAAAACGACCCCTTTCCCTTTCTCCAATTCTTTTGTCACCATTGGCACAGGCTCCAAGCTTAAAGCAGATTTCATTAAGACCGGATCTTTTTCCACTTCTCTGACAGATGACTTAACTCTTTCCTCTCTAATAAGTCGATCTTCTCCTTAAGCCATAAGCAGGTATTGCCTCATACCATCCAGAACCTCTGCCGCAATTCTTTGTCTCCCAGTGTTTGGATTTATCCCAACTTGATTCTCTTCTAGAACACCAAACAACGGATCAGATTCCAAAAGCACTGGATTAGCCTTTTTCTTAACAAAACTCCCACCATCTCTTCTTGTCATCGCTTCGGTTTGTCTCCTCTGAATATCGATAGGACACACTGACTGATCATGGGTTAACCTTTGACAAGTATAGCAACGTTTCTGAACTCTCTCATAGTTGAAAAAAAACTTTTGTTTTTTCACCTTCAGGCAGATCAATAACTTTTTCTTTCCTTAGAGGTCTAGAAACATCGAAACGAACCTTAACTCTTTCATAGACGTTGCTTCGCGCCTTCGAAGGGTCAAAAGCAACCTCAGTAACCTTGCCCACAATATCACCCAAAGCTCCAATCGCTAACTCCGTCTGGTAGTTGATTGGAATATTTTTAATTTGAACCCAGATAGGCAAGTACTGTAAAGAGTCAGGAGGAGGCCTCTCCGACCATATTTCCACAACAATTGCCCATTCATTAAAAGTGTGCACCCCTTTTTCCAACACTTCGACGAGGTCATGTTCATTATCGAAAATAAACTGAAATCTTTCTTGAGATAAAGCGATTCCTTGAACCCGGCCTTGCTTTTGCCATTTCCTCGGCATCTGAAAGATGAACTCCGACATTTTCTGACAATCAGGGTTGAGGAAGCGTCCAATTAAGCTTCTTCTGTTTCTTTCACTCGAGCAATATTCTGGTAAATTGGGCATGACAAAGGGCACATCATCATCATCCTCCAAAGACATGGTCATTAAGGCCTTATCCATCGCTGATGACATCAGATATACTCCCAAACACCAGACCAAACCTTCAGTTGAAGATCTTAAACACAACAGCTCTTGATTGAAAAACCACTGAGTCGATTAATTTCAAACCAGAGCTTCTCTCCTAAAAGTTTCACCAACACCTTTTGGAGCAGAAGAAAACAGGAGCCCTTCCAAGGGAAACAGACTTCAATCTTAAGAACCGTAGCTGCAAAACAGATTTACAGAGCCAGTAGCAAAAATACTCCGTAGATAACACAACAAAATATGATTGTGTTGTGAAATATAAGTCGAGAGAGATGTAACTGTGTCAGCTATATATATATATATGTGTATGTATTATTATTCTTTGCGTGTATTGTTTATTTAACAAGAGAGATAGAGAGGAGTTGACTTGTTTATTTGTTCGTTTGGAAAATAGAAACGAGAGAGAATGACTATATTTATGGATTCTTAATTATTATACAAACCATACAAAAAGCCACTATTTATAGTAGTCTAAAGTCGGTTCATCAAACCGACTATTAACTAAAAGACAAAAGAGGAGATAAACAGTATCCCCTCAAATAGATAATCATCATCTATATTATCTTTAATACTCCCCCTTGATTATCTATTACGTATTACGTAGTGTCTCGTTAAAAATCTAGTCATGGAAAAACCCAATGGAACAAAAACTATGACAAGAAAAAAAAAGTATAATGCCGTAATCTCCCCCTGATAGTAGTGGACCTAGATTTCTCGTCACAAGTCATGTAAATGCCGCATTCCGATACCATAGACGTATTTTCGGAACGTTGTAGTAAGAAGGGCCTTTGTGAACAAGTCAGCTGGGAATGTCGCATGACCGTACATACTCAATGTTCACCTCTTTATTTTTCTCGAGCTCCTTTATGTATGAGAAAAATCTCGGAGGGGTATGCTTTGTTTTGTCGTTTTTGATGTAGCCTTCTTTGAGTTGAGCGACACAAGTCGAATTGTCTTCAAATATTTTCGTCGGCTCTTTCTTGTTGACTATTCCACTTGCTTCTTGTATCTGTTGACTCATTGACCTAAGCTACACACATTCTCGACATGCTTCGTGAAGTGCAATAGTTTCTACATGATTCGAAGATGTCGCAACCAGAGTTTGTTTCTGGGAACGCCAAGAGATTGCAGTTCCACCAATTGTAAAAACATAGCCGGTTTGCGATCGAGCCTTATGAGGATCTAATAAGTATCCAACATCTGCAAAACCAACCATACCAAACTCGGATTTTCTAAAATACATTAACCCAAAACCAATTGTACCTTGGAGAGAACGATTATGTTCTCGACGCCATTCTAATTTCCATGAATAGGAAATGAGCTGTATCTTGCAAAGACATTAGTGTCTAAAACTAAATTTAATCAAATACAACTCGCAAGATATATAAGCTCACATATGCTTTATTACCATTAACATCTCCAAAGTACATATTTATGTAAGATTTTACCAGAATCTTTTAAACATCTCTTTCAACATTGAGAGATCTATTTATCATTGGAGTACTCAAAGGAGTCGCTTTATTCATACAAAAGCGTTTCAATAACCTTTTCGTATGAATTGATTGATGCACAATTATTCTTTCTCGGAGATGCACTTTCTGGAGCCCAAGATAAAACTTTGTCTTTCCGAGATCTTTCATTTCGAACTCCTCTTTCATATGAGTTCGATCATCATCAACCTCCTTTTGAGTTCCAATTATGTTCAGGTCATCTACATATACAGCAATGATCACAAAGCCAGATGACGATTTCTTTATAGAAACGCATGGACATATCGCATTATTAACATATCCCTTTTTCAAGATATATTCACTTAAGCGATTGTACCACATGCGTCCGGATTGCTATAATCCGTAAAGTGATCGCTATAACTTGACCGAACAAATTTCCCTGGATTTTTCTTTCAATGCCCCTGGCATTTTCAATCCCTCAGGGAGTTTCATATATATATCGTTATCCAACGATCCATACAAATATGCAATCACAACGTCCATGAGATGCATCTCAAGATTTTTAGACGCCGTTAGGCTCATCAAAAATCTAAACGTAATTGCATCAATTATCGGGGAATACGTTTCCTCAAAATCAATTCCCGGTCTCTGAGAAAATCTTTGGGCAACTAATCAGGTTTTATATCGTGTTACTTTTCTCACGAATACCCACTTATACCCAACAAGATTTATATTCTCAGGCGTTATGACTATAGGTCCAAAGACATTCCTTTTATTTAGGGAGAATAATTAAATTTAAATGGGCTTCTGCCACTCCTCCCAATCAAGTCTTTTTAACATTCTAAAATGGACCTTTGATCGAGATCATCACTTTTATGATCGATCTCTTTGGACAAAAAAAGAGAACATTTCCATCAACATCTTTTATCTTATAACTTTTCATCAAGGGTGTAGTTGATGGAAATCAAACTTTTTTGTTCCCTTTTCGTCATCTGGATCCATATCTTTATTTGGTTCTTCTTGAACCTTTTCTTCTATGCCTTCTTTCAGACATTCTCAGTATCATGTTCTTTTATTTCCATCAACATCTTTTATCTTATAACTTTTCATCAAGGGTGTAGTTGATGGAAATCAAACTTTTTTGTTCCCTTTTCGTCATCTGGATCCATATCTTTATTTGGTTCTTCTTGAACCTTTTCTTCTATGCCTTCTTTCAGACATTTTCAGTATCATGTTCTTTTGGAACCTTTCCACTTATGCCTTCTTTCAGACATCTTTCAATATCAGGGTTTTCTGGAACCTTTCCATTTATGTATTCTTTCAGACATCTTTCAATATCAGGTTCTTTCCGAACCTTTCTGCTTTGATCAACAATATTTTTTTTCGGGGATTTTTATCCTTAGAACCTGCTAGTCTCTCCCTCTTTAACTGAACCCTAGGCTCATTTATTTTGTTACCATCAGTTTGTTCTTTGAGAACATCAACTCTTGATGGAGCATTTTCAGCGGGTATATCATGTCGTATCTGAGAACACATTTGGTAACTGGTTTCCAAATTACGCAAATGCACAATTTTCTGAATTTCCATCTCTCATTAATTCATAGGGGAGTCAAGGTGTAACAACGACTATGTACACCATGTAATCTCTTTGGGATTTTTTTCTAATTTCCTCCCCCTGACGCTAGAAACTCATCCTCATCAAATGGTAATCGGCAAACTGTGCCGTAAATATATCACCAGTTACTGGTTCAAGATACCTTATATACGGCTTGTTCTAACTCTTCCAGAGTTTTATACATTCCCGAGAGCATCTTTAACTCTCCAGGTACTAAATATCAAGATGCAACTCAAGTCGTTTATGTCATGCCAGACATTTTAATATACTGCATCTATTTTTAAATATTCTCCAGTGACCTTGGAAATAGCCGTTTTTCATACCGCAAGGTCATCTTTTATTTCATTCTCTGGAGAAATATATACCTTGGACTTTTGGTCCAAAAAATCTCTCGTTTTTCTAACAAGCTTTATATCGAATTGATGGCCAATCAATTCACTCTACCCTCATACATAGAGGTAGATTCATAATCTTTATTTATATAGTGCTTTTTCATTTATTGTCGACAATCTATTTTCTTTTTGGTTTCATCTTTTTATCCATACTGATATGGTTAATCGAGATCTCTTTATCATCATCAATGATTTACCCAGATATCTGACTATTATATTAACCATATCAACGGTCTCATCATGAGATTCATCCTCTATTTATATTTTTGCTCTTTTTCGAGGACTCTTTGGAACCAAAATGGTCTATCACATCTCTAGCGTGCCATAGACTCATATATCGTCTTTTTAGGTCATTATTTTCTTATTGGAGTATTTTCAGCTGGAATATGAGATTTCATTATTTCATCAAAATGTCTGGCAGGCATTTTGTAAATGGATTATTCTACCTTTCATTGTAATCCATTTCACATATCTCATTCCATAAGCTTATCATATGCTTCTAGCAAACTTGTGAGCATATTTTTAATTATCCATATACTTTATCCCTCTGGATTGTATATGTCTTTATTACATGCACAACTGCATGTTTACACCCGATCATGGGGATCATCTTACTTGAATTTACTTTATCAAGTTCTTTTTCAAGTGCGAACACAATTTCTCAATGTTCCACTCCCTAGGATTCTTTAATTCTCCCCCTCGAGATGATGACACTCCGTGTCTAAAATCTCGTACTGAATCCCACTGTAGAACCAATAACATATTCAGTTTTCCCATTATGGGATGACTTATGTTTCAAATCCTTTAGAGTGAGATCTTAATTTGGGATCTGCTTAAAGAAATCACATATAGTGAACTTGTTTGATGATTCAGCACCCATGATGGTTTCTTTTATTTTCTTTAAGACATGCTATATGTGAAAAACTTCTTGTTTTTCAACATTAAACAATAATGTCGATAACATTATTGGAGATGGCTATATATCAGTAAACCTCAGGTTTACCACTCATTTATAATTTTGCCATCTTTTTTCTTATGCATGTCTTTTCATCATAAGCTCCTCTAGAGCCAATAGTAAGTTTTATATTACTAGATACTATACTTATTTATTTTGAGAGATGAGAAATATTTGTTACCTTTAGTAGTTATAGTACGATGACCCAATATCTGCCAGATATATCTATCTCCATCCTGAATCTCAAAATTTTATTCAGGAAGATAATTCTCATATCACATCGATATTTTATTTTCATTTTCTGGACCAACCAGAAAATCTGAATCATCAAGATGAGTATTCAAGCTATGAAAAATGGTTCTGGCTCATAAGAGACGAAGTTTAATATACTTCTTTTCTCTTTTTCTTTTTGATTCTCGATATAGATCGGTTAAATATTTGGCGTACGACAACTACGTACCCAATTTTCTTTCTTGCCGCATCTATAACAAACCTTTTATGTTTGCCATTTATCACCCGACCACTTTCATTTTCGTGGAAGTTTCCATTATTCTCATAGAGACGGAATTTTCTTCCTCGTCCTCTTCCACGACCACGATAGACACCCTCGTCCTTTTCAAGAAGGACCGACTTGATGGTTTAGTATCATGATTTCATTTTTTTCAGTTTTCACGGAGGATTTATATCAACTCAGACTATTTAGTGTATCCTTTCTTTCAAGGATTTATTTATCAAAGATCTTTTAGATCTTTTCTCATGATACACCTCATCTTATAAACCATCATTGAATTGGTATAAATATCATAGCTCTACCTTTTTCTCATCCGATATAGTTTATATCGATGATTTCTAAAAGCTCATTTTCTTTCAGGTGCATCTTTGCACGCACTGCCCAAGTCTTATAATTATTTCCCGTAATATCAAGGGCATTTATTTTGAGCTTTGTCAAATTTGATATGATAACCGAATTCATAGAATAATAATATAAAATTGAAATGCATAATGGCATAAATTTAAATTGCATAAATTTAAAGAGCATAAATAAAATTGGAGGCTTAGCCTACCACATGATCCGAGGAGTCTTAGACTACCATATTGATCATTTTTCAAAGTCCGAGGAGACATGGTCTACAATTTTGACTTTTACTTATTTCAAGGTCCGGAGACTTAGTATGCAATTTTTGACCTTTATTAATTTTTTTTTATTCACGGAGGCAACGCCTACCACGCGTTTCTTTGATCGTGAAGGCATAGCCTACTATAACGATCAGTCGGAGAAGGCAACGCCTATCATCCCGAAAATAAACGGAGAAGGCCTAGCCTCTCACTCCGGAACAATAATAAAATTTAAATAAATTAAGTATATTGAAAAACATAAATTTAAACATTACCTCGACTGGTTTAAGAATTTTCGGATTGATAAACCTCAATTGGTCAGAATTTCGTGCTGATAACGTGTTGTGAAATATAAGTCGAGAGAGATGTAACTGTATCAGCTATATATATATGTGTATGTATTATTATTCTTTGTGTGTATTGTTTATTTAACAAGAGAGATAGAGAGGAGTTGACTTGTTTATTTGTTCGTTTGGAAAATAGAAACGAGAGAGAGAATGACTATATTTTTGGATTCTTAATTATTATACAAACCATACAAAGAACCACTATTTATAATAGTCTAAAGTCGGTTCATCAAACCGATTATTAACTAAAAGACAAAGGAGGAGATAAACATTATCCCCTTAGATAGATAATCATCATCTATATTATCTTTAACAGATTGTATGAAGTTGTTTGACAAAAAAAAAAAAAAAAAGATTGTATGAAGTTATACTTTTTTCCATTTTGAGTTAAAAAATTCATTTACTTACTACAACTGAAAATGTTCAACCAACACCTCACCTAAATAGTGTATCTCTCTGTACTCTCCCAAAAGTAGGTTTGGTCCAACAGAGACTTTGAACAAAACGTATGCTAGTAGAATTTTTTTTTTTAAATGTTGTCCTTCCCAAAGAACAAAACAAAAGATAATAATTTGGCCTTTTTCTTTTACACGAATTTGGGTCTTCGTGTACTCCATTACAAATCCTATTAAATGAGAATGTTTTCGCTTCAAACAAAAAAATTAATGGATCCTAAATATATTAAATCCACTGTCAACATCATGCTGTGCACATACATACCTCATCTTCATAAGAACTGACTTTGAAAAAATACTAAAACAACGATAGGAACATTAAAATAATCATTATCGTAAAGTCTTTGAAAAATTAAACATTCAAAAATGTCGAGTGGTTACAAAAACCGGAGCGTCACCACGCCTTTTTGTGCTTAGAGTGGTGTGTACATTCAGAGAGCAAATACGATGTCGTTTGACTAAAATTTAAAAAATCGATTTATATACTTATGGTTTTGTCGCGAAACCAAAATCTGTGAAACAGCGAAATATGTGCCGTTTGTTTCCTTTCACTGCTGCTTCCTTTCTTCTTCAGTGAATAAGATATGGAAATGGAGCCAATGGTGATTGAGGTGAAAGAAATAGATATGGAGTACGAGTTCGACGCAGCTCGGTGGTATGATTTCACTCGGATGGAGTTACCGGCAGAGTCTGAGGCAGCCGAGCTCTGGTTTCACTCTGCTCCCTCCTACGCGCCTTCTCGTGAGTTTCCTCATCATTACAGCTTTTAGTCCTTCTCAAGTCTTCGTTAGTGTTCCAAGCACACGATTGGATCTTTAAGTAGGAGAGAATGCTTAGACTTAATTTTGGCGCTCCCATCTGTTGAAAAGATCGTAGTTTCCCTCTACAGTGTGTTAAATACTTAAATTGCTTAATCGTTCGGTAAAAAAATGATTTATATTGTGATCACAGTTATCTTTAGGCTTCTGTATCTATATATATGCTTCTACTCATGCTTGCCTTCGAATCAATACTCATTTTCTTTAGCAATCACTCTTATTTTTTTTTTCCGGTACTATGAACAATTCAAGATGACTTTGCTGTTAAATTTTTTTGTTTTAGCTTTCGTCACAACATTGTTACTTATAGAGGAGGTTTCTCATGACAAGACCGAGGAGGATGAGAAAGTCACAGCAGATGTTTGTGGCATAGATAGAGAAATCTATCATCAGCATCCACATTTGAATAAGAATGGTGAATAATGGATTATATATACTTTATTGTTTGCGGTCTCACTTTCTCTTCTTTTACCAGGGCCTCCGGTTAGCAATCACAAACACAATGATAATAAACCAAAGTTCCGAGCTAAATCAAGCATCAGACCATCTCCAAGGAGCTCAACGTTAATGAGACCTACTGCTAGTCAGTTAGCTAAACAAAATTATGCCAGGTGACTGTTTGGAGCATGTTTAATTTTGTCTGCTTAATTATATTCACCTAATTGGTAACTTCTTTTGTATGGTACAGAAAATTCCCTATGCAAGTGGATAAAATTCATGAGAAAGGCTTATGTGGGACCAAAGTTCAAGCGGCTAAAAGACAGAAGCTTGACGGAGGTCTTCTTCGTAAGGTAGAGTGATTGTCATTGTTAAAAACAGTCTATACTTAGCTCCTTGAACAATGTACTAGGTCTATCTGAAAATTAAAAGTCATATTTTCTCTGTTTCAGGTTGCTGGTACAAAGCAGGAGATGAGTTTTGTTCACAAGATACCCAAGAAGGTTTACTTTCTATTTCTTGAATTTTCTTGATCTTGCGTATAGAGTCTAAAAGGTGTCTGTATATGGAATATTCAATCTTTCTGGTGGAAAAGGAGCTAGTACTGAGATTTAAATCATATTTTTTATGTTGCTAAATGGTTTTGCAGGATACAACTCTTGATAGAAACTCACAACATACGAGGATAAAACTTACTACTCCACATGAGCATGATTTTGCTACATCGCAGAGGGCACACAAGATACGGTGAAAACCTAAACTTTTCTCTGAAAATGAGTTGTTACAATAAATGTGAAATCTCATATGATGTTTTGCTAATGACTATCTCAGACACAATAATGATCAGAAGTTAGAACAGGACTCAACAGCTGTATATAGATTCAAAGCACGTCCATTTAACCGAAAGGTTTGTAACTTTGTACCTGCTACTAAGGAATGTGTATAAGACTGGCTCAAATAAATCTCGTTTGTATTCTCTAGATATTTGATGCTCCATCATTGCCTGTCCGGAAAAAGAGCACTCCAAAACTAACTGAGTTCCAAGTAAGTGGGATAAATGAATTCCTCTCAGCTGCTATACTGTTTCCACACAATAACCTGGTGTAAGACTTGATTATATTTCTCGATTTTCCTTAAACAGGAATTTCATTTGAAGACTTCAGAAAGGGCTATGCAACATTCTTCAGCAGTAACAAAAAGGTCTAATCAATGGAATCATGCGTATAAGGTAGCACCAATACTGCTTTCTATTGTTAACAGGTTATTATCTCTTGTAAATAAAGTTTCTCTTTGACAGGGGCCAGACAAGTCTAATATAACTGATGTGTTTGACGGTGTTAGCATGGAAAGTAGGAGGTATGGCTTATAAAATCACATAGAATATTAAGAAGGATTCCCTAATTTCTCACTTCAATTTGTCTTCGAGGTGAATGTAAAGCCTAAAGTTTTACTTTTCTTTCAGACCAAGCGGAATGGATATATCTAAGCATGATCTCTCGGAGGGCAAACAAGTTTTTAAAGCTCGTCCTCTGAGCAAGAAGGTACGTACTTCTCATAGTCTTTGCATTATAAATTTCACACCTAGGTTAATACTCTCTTGTCAAGCAGAGGAGCATGGGCATTTTCAAAAATAACCAGTACCTTTGGTATTATAGTCTTCACAGTTCTTCTTTGCACTTGATCTTCTGTATGTTTTGTAAATGGAGTTTCCTGATAAGGATGAAACTGATTCCGAGATGGCAACACAGGAGTTTAATTTCCAACCGGAAAAGAGAGTTCAACAAGATTTACCAACAGACCTTTTCAGCAAGGTACTGCTCATGGTTTGGACATACATGATCTTTCTTAACACACACTCTATTTATATGATTACGTACATTGTTTCTTGACCCGGTTATACAGCTCTCCATCAAATCCGAGCTCAAGCAAAACAATGGATCACGCCTAAGATTTACTCAAGCAAAGGTTTAGCTTGTGAAACTCAGTTTAACTTGATTTGATTTTCCCACATTCTCCAAGTCTAACCATTGAGTTGCAATCTATTCTTGGTATAAGGGCTTCAAGGAAAATAGAGTGAACTCTTTCCAAGCAGGGAATGAGGTAAGCTCTAAACTTACTAAAAAAAGAGTAGCTTACAACCACTTAAAAAAGAGTTATAGAGGTTTCTTAATTTCTTGAATATATCTATTACAGGTAACACCAATTGCAGCTCAAAAAACGCTATCTTCAGCTGGACAACAGATACATTCTGGTCATAGGGGAATAATTCTTGAAACAAAACAACGATGGACCGCTAGTAGGTAAGCTAACAAAGCAATAACGCAGCCACTATTTTTCGATAATATTTCATAATCGTGTAGATTCTGCATTTCAGTGTCATGGGCTATATATATGGATATCCCCATGGAACAACAAATGCTTATATCTTATTGTTGTTCTAATTTGGCAGGAGCTTTGCATACGCTGATGGTATATAGAAAAAGCCTTTGTAGTATCTGGAATCATCATCACCATCAACTCCTTTTGTACATTCAGATTTGGTTCTCTTCTCAATCTGATCCTGTGGTGTAACTCCTTCATCGCAAAGCTAACATGTTAAAATCCAGAGAAGTAGAACTAGGAGGGAGGAAAGGCAAAATCAAACCAGATTCTTCACTTCTTACATCTCTTTTTACATTTAGTATAAGAAAAAGAAAAATAGAAAAATGTAAATCTGAAACACTCTCAACTTCTTAATACACATGTGGTTCATAGAGCATATCTCGTTCTACTCATTTCTTCTAACGCTTACTTTGTTACAAATCATATAATTCTTTAACGTATCACAATGACACAATCCATAGAAATATGTCTTCACAATCTTTAATAAGACACACATCAAAGACAAGATAAATACACAAACATAAGATAAAAGAGAAGCTCAAACATAGAGTTTCACAGACATATATAGACTCAGACTTCATCCTTTTTCTCAGTTACCAACTCCTCTTGCTCATTCCTGAACAACTTATGCTCAATATGCTGAGCAAACGTCCTTGGAGGAAACTTAGCCGGAGACTCAACACTCACCATCTCCGGCAATGGCTTAAGCACAATCTTATCCTTTGGTGGTTCACAAAACACAGCCCAAGAAATCCTTACCTTCTCCTTGTTCACCAATCCACGGTGAAGTATACTCTTAAACTTCCCATTGCTAAGAATCTCCAACGTATCTCCAATGTGCATCACAATCGAATCAGGAACACATTTTGCAATGACCCATTTACCCTCGTAAAAAAGCTGCAAACCCGGAACCATGTTGTGTAGAATGAAGGTCAAAGCGCTTACATCGGTGTGAGCTTCCACGCCAAGTGCTAGCTCAGGCTGAGGGCATTTTGGGTAGTAATTGATCTTCATTTGGAGCAGAAGCTCTTCTATACCGCCCACTTCATTCTCTAGACGGTCAGGCTCTAAGCCTAGGGCGATAGAGAGAGCCTTGAAGACTTTTGTGGCTAGCAAACGAAGACACTTAGCGTACTCACTCGTAGCTTCACTACAAGCAACCAAAGATGTTAAATCATATAATTTCCTCCATGAAAAATGAATTTTCTAGAGTTTCACTTTATTTGAAATATAATAAATGTTAAGATTAAATTTATTATTTTCTTTAGTATATACATATATAATAAAATCAATATATTTAATCAGTTCAAATTATTTTAATTAATGTTTTCTAAAAATACACAATTACTTTAAAACTCTAGAAAATTGTATTTGTGTAACAAAATAAAAAATATAGAAAATTTATCTTTTTGTGAACTAGGGAGTATCATCACATAACCAAACCAAGATGTGTGTGTGTTTTGTAAAGTAAAGCAATCAAAAAGCTTACATGTAATCAGTTGGTGTCTTAGGCCAAAGTGATAGATCTCTCTTGTCTTCAGGATAAACAAGATGGAAGAAGTAATCTTCCCACTCAAGCTGTCCACTCGCGTTGTTAGCCAACTTGCTTCCATACCCTTGAATCTTTCCCTTGGCTTGATCGTTTGCATACTTCTCCTTCTCTTCAACGGGCAAACCGAAGAACTCTTCTCCTGACTTCTTCACACGCTCCATTAGTTCAACCGGTACACCATGGTTGATCAAATGCATTACTCCCCAATCCATAGCCGCCTTCTTGAGGTCCTCTATGCATTTCTCACGGATGGTTTCGTCTTCTGACTCGATGTCTTGGAGATCGATGGTGGGGACTTGTGGACCGTCTTCTTTCTTCTCTTCTTGGAACACGTCGTTGATGCTCTCGAGCTCTTCTTTTGGACGGATGTATTCTTTTGGGATGGAGTTGATTCCGCTTTTTGCTAAGCTCTCAACTCTTTCAACTGCCACCATCTTCTTGTACTTCTTGTAAAGCTATAACAGACACGAAAAACAGAGTAAGCAAAGAAAACTGAAACAGGGAAAAAACAGAGTAATTTTAATTAAGAGAAAGGACTTTGTTTTGTTTTTCTTCTTACCCTCTCTTTTGGAATTGTTGCAAGTAAATGAAATGTGCAAAGGGATTCTTATAGCAAAAATAATTTTTTTCATTAAAAATTAATTAACAAATTACCAAGTGCATAACTACCGGTAGTTAGTGAATGTGTGAAGAAGAAAAGGTAAGTGAGTCAGTGACACACTTAATGGTCAACGGTAGATGATGGTTTGTTTGGTTGACTGATGGTTTCACCAATCCTAAAAGATCCAAGTATCTAACGGTCAAATATACTTTCTAAATTCTGTAAGGAAGTTATACCGGGTCCTTGGTTTGGGTACTAAAATTATAAAGCCCATTGAAAGAGGCCCAATGTTATTAACAAATCACTATCACGTCCGTGTGCACGTGCCTAAATCGTGTTTCCACGTGTCCACCTCTAATGCTTCTACCAGTATAACTCCATTGATATCCACATTTTATTTTATTTTTGACAAAATATTTTGACTGCATTCAGTTTCAACAAGACTAATTAACTTCTTTTTTTTTTTTGAAACTAAAAAAAAAAGAAGATAATTAGTCTTGTTGAAAAAAAGAAATTAGATCGCATTGTTTTTTTATTTTAACCAAGAACTCTCATTTCATAGTAATTCTTACTCTGTTTATAGCTCTAAAAGTGAATAAGTATCTATATTTTTATATCTGATTTACAATATTTTTCTTGAAAAAAATTTACAAACAAGTTTATTATTAAGAGTCAATTGGGTAGAAAACTATGTCTATTTTTTTCTGATTAAAAAAGGTGAATTTTAATGCTGACGTGGATATTTAAAAAAATATCATCTGCCTAGGAATTCATATCCACACTTGTCTTATCTCCGAATGTCTTCCCTCCAAATCAATCTTCCTAAAATAAATAAAAAAAAATTAAAAAAACTCAAAAAAAAATCAGCTCACAGTAACACTCATCTTTCAACCACACAAAGGTTCCTCAAATATTTCCCCGGAAAACAGAGGAAAAAGGAACCTCCTTTCTTCTTCTTCTCCCGGGGAACATGGGTAGCAAGATGCTATTCAGTTTAACAAGCCCTCGACTTTTCTCCGCCGTCTCCCGCAAACCCACAACTTGTTTCTCTTCTCCTTCGTCGTCGAGGACTCAATGGGCTCCGCTCAGCCCTGGGAGATCGGTTCCCTTGAGAAAAAGCTTCTTCTTGCTGCCTTCAAAAGCCACCACAGAGCAGCCAGGTCTTCTTCACTTTGCCTCCCATGTCTCAACTTTATATTTGCTTTTGAAGTTCTGAATTTACATTCTTTTGGTCTTTCCTTAAGGTCAAGCTGGAGGAGAAGACGTGGATAGCAACATCATGCCGTATTGTAGCATCAACAAGGCTGAGAAGAAAACAATTGGAGAAATGGAACAAGAGTTTCTCCAAGCCATGCAAGTAACGCTACTTCAACCCCCATCCTTTTTTTATATACTAACAAATCTTTTTTTTTTTTGACGAAAAATATACTAACAAATCTTTCAAGAACCTGTCTGAGCAATTGTTATTTTGTGCAGTCGTTTTATTACGATGGTAAAGCGATCATGTCGAATGAGGAGTTTGATAATCTTAAAGAAGAGCTCATGTGGGAAGGAAGCAGTGTTGTCATGCTAAGTAAATCAACTATTATCAATATCTTCTTCTTTTTTTTTTTTGGTTTCTTAGGGGTGAATAGGCTTCATCTTTGGTTTGGTTATGTGAAACCGTAGGTTCTGATGAACAACGGTTCTTGGAAGCTTCAATGGCTTATGTTTCTGGGAATCCAATCCTCAATGATCAAGAATTTGATCAGCTCAAACTCAAACTAAAGGTGACATATCCTCTAACAAATATTGTTCTCTAAGATTCAGTTTTATGATTCTCTTTGCTTCTGTAGATGGATGGTAGCGAGATTGTGTGCGAGGGTCCAAGATGCAGTCTCCGTAGTAAAAAGGTAACGATAACATAAATTATTCATTGTGAAGATACTAATTTCCTTTGAATGCAGGTGTATAGTGATCTCGCTGTAGATTACTTCAAAATGCTCTTGCTCAATGTTCCAGCAAGCGTTGTTGCTCTCGGACTGTGAGTCACTATAACCAATTCTTTTCTTCTCTATTGGAGCATTCAAATCATTTAAACCCCCCCTAGTTCTTGTCTTTGCTAACATGTTTTTATTTCAGGTTTTTCTTCTTGGACGACATTACAGGTTTTGAGATCACATATATATTGGAGCTTTCAGAGCCATTTAGTTTCATATTCACGTGGTTCGCTGCCGTGCCTCTGATCGTATACCTGGCTTCATCAATCACCAAACTCATCATCAAAGACTTCTTGATCTTGAAGGTAATTGCAACAGAATAGCAGCAACAAGATTCTTGATGAGTGTTCTTGTTTCTAACTGTTATTGTTCGGTAGGGTCCTTGTCCAAATTGTGGAACGGAGAATGTTTCCTTCTTTGGAACAATTCTTTCAATATCCAGCGGTGGCAAAACCAACAATGTCAAATGCACCAAGTAAGATTATAGCTTTATACCTTTGTTTCAAAACTTTAACATGTAACAATATTTGAATCTTTGATCAATCTTGTGGTTTTAGCTGTGGTACCGCGATGGAGTATGACTCTGGTTCTAGGTTGATCACATTGCCAGAAGCAAGCTAAGCTTGAACCCTGTGAGGTACACATCTTCCATGTTTAATTTACTCTCTTTAAGTTCACATGAAAGTTTGGAATATTAATTTTTTTTTATAATCTAGATGAAGATGGAGAAAAGAAGAATGGGTTTTGTCAGAAGCAAAAATGGATTTGATGCTGTATATTTAAGATCTTCCATGTTAGCTCTCTATCTCCTTCACATGTTTTCTGATTTGTAAGTACTGTGTATGCAATAAGGGAAAATATTTTAATGAATACATCTTCACCAACCTTTCAGTCATAGGTGTAATATGATAGCTAATTCAGACTTCACTTCACACAGTGAAATTAAATTTAACATAGTTAGGATTTATTTGTTTTTCTTACATTTAAATCGTACAACATGAATAAAAAAAATGGATTGAAAAGTCATACTGTTATTGTTAAAAATTTTATTTCAAAATCCAACTTAAAAAAGATGATTCTATAAATAAAAAAAGTCACACATGATGTATGTGGGTTCACCTTCAATATGTCTGGTACATTTTTACTTTCAACCCTGTCCTAGCCTCCTAAGGAAGAAGGTTTACAACCTTTTCTTCAGTCAACAACTCAGACAATTTTATGAGTAGTGAGTAGTGTTTGGGTGAAAAAGATTCAAATGGTGTGTAACACAAAGAGATTGATTGATTAGAGATAGAGCTTAAGTCAAGAACATATAATGAGATGACAGACAAAAGCATAACCATTACACAAAAGAGGAAAATGTCACGAATATTAGCACGCCAATGTCTCTCTTCTTTTTATTGCTTGTATATAATAAATTGATATACATTTTCTTAGTATTGAATGGTAATTAACATAAGATTAATCTTTTTTTGGTCAGACACAAGGGTTGTAATCATGATCATCATCTTCCCATGCTTGTATCATCATTAACCCAATTTTCTCATCCACTAGACTTATCAATTGCTTTTCTGTTGATATGAAAAAAGCATTTAAAAGTTTAAACCTCTACGTCAGAACGGTCGTATATGTTTATAACGTTAGTTCCCTTTACTCTTCACTTCCTACAAACCCTATAGTCTCTCTTGATCCTCTCATGGATTCATTTTCTTTTTGTACATCAAAGATCCCTGATACCATCATCATTCTCGTCAAACTTCTCTTATCATCCCACCTATCTAATTCTCAATCATCCAATCTACTCATCTTCATGATCTCATGATCAGAGATTACACCATTAGAAACTTTAAGCTAAATCTCAAACAGGCACCACACAGAAAATACATCTCCCTTCTAATTTCTCCGGTATAAAAATCTATACCGTCAAGTTAAGTTATCAGCTTACAATGCATGTTTGTCCTCGGTCTAGTAGCTTACAGTGCTAACCCTGACGGTGTGGCACTGTTGTTGGTACCGATCAAAACCCAATCTTGATCGATTTCTTGAACAGCAAGTCAAGTTGTAACCCTAGCCCTGACCCTAAGACGATGAAGGAGAACTCATCAGTCTTGTGTGCGTGTTTCGCAAGCAACGGTAGCACAACGTTTAGTGATCAAGCTTCACCTTATGTTTGTAAAGGAACAAGGCAAAGGAATTGCTCTCGTGGTGACGATCGAAGCTCGAGGAAAAGATGACAGTGGTGGTGATGGCGATGTTGGTGAAACGGAAGAAGAATTGGAGAGAAGAGCTTGTGAAGAAGAAGCTCTTCAGGTTTAAATGGTGGGTCATGTTAGGTCTCCCACTGCTTCTGGAACTAGAACTCTTCCCATAATGCCCGATGATAGGTATAAAAACACTCATTCAAATCATTATCCATAATTATAGTTTGTTTCTGTTTCCCCCCAAATTTTGATGTGTTAATTGAGTTTCCTAAATCTTACAATGTGTTTTATATAATTAGTTTGAATGGATCCAAGGTGAAATTTCATCCAAATTTTATCAAAGTGTTTTCATTTAACCAAAAGAAAAAGAATATTTTTTTCTTTTGCAAAAGTGAACTTTTACAGAATGGGGGCATTTTCTCTTTTTAAATTGTACTATATAGTTTTTTACGTTGGTAGATATATATGCCCAACTTTCACATTGTATGATTCAATTCTTTTCATTTTGATTTTCTTTTCTTCTTTGTATTGTGATTAAACCTTTTATATATATTTTTTATGTCGTGAATAAAAGATATTAATGTAAAGTTTATAAAATTTACATCCTCCACCTCCACACATGAACAAGGGGACATGTCCTTAGACATGAAAGCTGTTTTCACCAAACATCGTAATTGCATGGACTTCTCTTTTATTTTTATTTTTGATTCTCTTTTGTTTTTTTTTTATTATACAAATCTTTTTTGGTTCATACAACTGTCTAGTTTTCTTAATTTAATGTGTGGTAGATCAACTTCGGAACGTGATAGGTAATGAAAACAAATCACTTCAATGCAACTTGCAAGTAATATTCGTAGACCTTCCAGGAAATGTTTCTTAAAAAACCTTTTAGGAAATAAACCTGTTAGGAAATGTTTCTTATAGAAGTAACATTCATTCATTTCAGCAAGATTAATTCCATTTTCCATCTTTTGAGTGTTTTAATTTAAATAGAAAATTTTAAATTTTAAATTTAATTACGTATAATTTAATAGTGTATTGTCTTAAAAAATCAATAGTGTAATTTTAGCTTACCAAATATTCTGATTAAATAGTTTTTTGGTTTGTATCTCAATATATATATTATATAAAAAGTCAATAAATCTAGATCTATGAGATTTATGTAAGTCTTTTTAAAAAACAAAAAAAGGTCTGGATCTGCCATCTACTCAACTATGATTTCAAGATCACTAGGTTGTTTTGGTAACTCCCCTAAAGGAAATGGGTGAAAATGGAGTAAATACTAATAAATATTTAGGCAAGATCTAATTGGGCCTAGCTTAAGCCCATGAAAACCTCTAAATCTAACGATTAAGATTCAATCATGACGTAACTAACATAAACATCACCTGATCAAACCTCTTAATTTCGCATCAATTCACATGTCGTTTTCTGTTTCCTTGAGATTTCCCGGGAAAAGAAAATAAAAATTAAGGAAAAAGGTAAAAAATAAAAATAAATTGAAAAAAAGGACAGTAGAGAGTTATGTTCCAACACTACTTAGCCTCTTTGGTCCGAAGGGAGAAGAGAAGAAAAAATAAAGAAAACAAAAAAAACTAAAAAGTCAAAACTTTCAATGGAAGATCCTACCGCAAGCAACGTGACTCCTCCGGCGAATTCTTCTTCTCAGATAATCCCATCGCCGTCGTCGGTGAAAGTGTCACTCGAGTCACGAATCAATCGTCTGATCAATGCCAACCAATCACCATCACCGTCACGGTCTATATACTCCGACAGATTCATACCAAGCAGATCCGGATCCAATTTCGCGCTCTTCGATCTCGCTTCTCCTTCTCCGAGCAAAGAAGACGGCGCAGGCTCTTACGCGACTCTGTTGCGCGCGGCGATGTTCGGTCCCGAGACGCCGGAGAAACGGGACATCACTGGCTTCTCTACGTCGAGGAATATCTTCCGGTTTAAGACGGAGACGAATCGGTGTTTGAATTCTTTTTCTCCTTTCGTGTCCGATGATGGTCCTGGTGTTAGTCATGCTCCGATCAAGGCCTTGAGGAAGGTGTCTCGATCGCCCTATAAGGTAACAATGTCTGTAGATTTGGAGTGTTTTGGATGGTTTAGATTCTCGATCTCGTTGACTTTTGTTGTTAGATTCCATCTATGCATGAAGCATTGTGTGGTCTTAGTGATGTGTGGTTCTGTGATGGTCTTGTTATTTTGGATTTGTATATTTATTTATAACAGAGGTTTTTATTTGGGTGTTTGTTGTTAGGTACTAGATGCACCGGCTTTGCAAGATGATTTTTATTTGAATCTAGTGGACTGGTCTGCACAAAATGTTCTTGCGGTGGGATTAGGGAACTGCGTGTATTTGTGGAACGCTTGTAGCAGCAAGGTAACTAAATTATGTGATCTGGGAGCTGATGATAGTGTTTGCTCTGTGGGTTGGGCCTTTCGTGGAACTCATCTTGCTGTCGGAACTAGTTCCGGGAAAGTGCAGGTTACAATCTCATTTTCCCTTTCTGAGGAGTTTGTTATTATGTTTTTTTTTTTCTATGGAATTTTTAATCTTAGTTATGTTTTTTTTTTTTGGGGATAGATATGGGATGCGTCGCGTTGCAAGAGAACAAGAACAATGGAAGGACATAGACTAAGAGTTGGAGCACTGGCGTGGGGATCATCTGTACTGTCATCTGGTAGTAGAGACAAGAGTATTCTTCAGAGAGACATACGTTGTCAAGAGGATCACGTCAGTAAACTGGCAGGTCACAAATCAGAAGTATGCGGACTCAAGTGGTCTTATGACAACAGAGAGTTAGCTTCTGGTGGAAACGACAATCGGGTATGTGTACTTTTACTGTATTTACATTTTTTTTTAACCGCCAATATGACTTTAACATGGTTTTATAAATGTTTTTTTCTGCAGCTTTTTGTATGGAACCAACATTCAACACAACCGGTTCTGAAATATAGTGAACACACAGCCGCGGTTAAAGCAATAGCTTGGTCACCTCATGTTCACGGGCTTCTTGCTTCTGGTGGTGGGACTGCGGATAGATGCATACGTTTTTGGAATACAACTACGAATACTCATTTAAGTTCCATTGATACTTGCAGTCAGGTAAAAAAAAATAAAAAAATCTTAGCTTTTGACATGAAACATAACCGAATACGTGTTATTAAAAACAGTCTTTGTTTATGCGTATGACAGGTATGCAATCTAGCATGGTCTAAGAACGTAAACGAGCTAGTTAGCACGCACGGATACTCCCAAAACCAAATCATAGTCTGGAAATACCCAACCATGTCCAAAGTAACAAATCTCTTTGACCTTTTGCCTCTGTACATTACTTACTCTGCATCATTTAAGTATATGTGGTTTAACTTAAACCTGTCTCACTTCTTTTTGGGGGTTCAGATTGCGACTCTGACAGGTCACACATACCGTGTTCTGTATCTAGCGGTCTCACCTGATGGACAGACGATTGTAACCGGAGCAGGAGATGAAACCTTAAGGTTCTGGAATGTCTTCCCATCCCCTAAATCTCAGGTAAAACTTTGTGCACTTAATGATCTCAAAAAATGTTACTTCGGATGATATTATTCAATTTTTGTGTGTCTATACGCAGAACACGGATAGTGATATTGGGTCGTCATTCTTTGGTAGAACAACAATTCGTTGAAAACATCTTTCACATACAGAGAGACACACAAAGACAGATACATGTTTCTTTCATTACTTCAACAGCAGCAGCCTCTTGAGTTGGTCCTCTCAACCAACAATTTTTCACACGGAGTCAAAACAAATTATTTTTATCACACGGGATGCAAAGAAGATCTAACCCCTTTGATACAAAATACCATCTGGGTTCGTCAAGAGATGCGCAACAAAATTTTCTTAAAAGTGTATATCTTTTTCTTATTCATACAAGTTTTGTTGAACATTACCATTTTATAATGAGGAGGTCCATCAATTAATAATAATAAAATGCAATAATTCGTTGCCCCATTCTCTATAACATTACTACTTCTTCTTGTCTATAGTTACAATTACAGGTAGGCATAGACAAACGGGGCCAGAGAAACAGAGTCATCTTTGTTTTGTTCAAAAGAAGATTGTAAGGAAAGATCAGACCAAATAAAATCCAAAAGAATGATTTGGAATCATTAGAAAAAGCAAGGAGTGGTTTAGACGCTTCGTATTGTAAACCAGACGATTCTTTCGCTCTCTCTTTACCTTCACGTTTCTTCTTAGTTTTCACGTGGTGTTACATCGGTGACTTGTGTCCTAATCCTAATCAACTTTACTTTGGTGGTGGTGGTGATGATTCTTTATCAAATATCACATTTCATTATTTTTCCTATACCACATTATGTTACACCAAACCAAAACCAATATTAGATCCACCAAAAAGGTTTTTAACAAAGTTGTATATATTGGTTTAAATCAATAGAGTTTCTCTGGACTAGGAGTAGACATACCCTCTCCCTGAGTCCCAGAGTAGCTATCAACAACACCTTCGTTGCAAAGACTATGAGACCACGGAATCGAGCTAACCGGTGGGAAACAACAACTACATTCATGAGTGCACTGTTTTTCAGGAAGAGTTAGAGTCCTGTGACCATCAAGTGAAGTAGCTTCCCAAAGCGGACCCCAACACTCGACTCTGTTGAACTCATTGACATTGGAGTGGAAGTAAACATAAACAAGAGCTTCTTGCAACTCAGGATGGCGGTTCAACAAGTTCACATCTCCATGAACAAAAGCCTTCAACACCTAAAATACATATTGGATCCAAAGTGATCAACATTTGTGTAGATGAAACCGATAAGAAGTAAACTTTGAGTACATTTGGAAAGTTACCACTGGTAGTTCTTTGCAGAAGATGTAATATCTAAACTTTGCAAAGAGATCTAAAAGGAAATGGCCACCGCTTATGTGACAGTGGACGTGAAGCGACATTTTCCCTTTCACTTTCTTCCACTCTGCTACCACCTCATCTCGGTATAGTCTATTTGCCCATCCTTGCAACTACAAAAAACATATACACACATCAGCCTTGACTAACCCCTCTCAATGTTCTTCAATGGCACTCACTCATGTTTTCAGATAGTTCTATCAAACGATGTACAAAAACATCACAGTGATTTACACATATGAGCAACAGACGCAGATACATACATACGTAGGCTATATGTCTGTTAATAAGTTAGTTAGGAGCAGAGAAATGTATTTTTTTTTACCTGAGAATTGTTAATGGAGTGAGAAATAGCTAAAGTTAATTTAGCAGTAATGTCACTGTGAGTGAGCGTATAAGTTCTTGGAAGCGTTAATGGATGCTTCTTCTCGTCAACCCCTAGAAACAATACTTTCAACTTGGATGATTCGAAAATCGCCGGTCCAAACAATCTTGCCATCTGCACCAAATCCAAAACCCTTTTTTAAGATTCTCAAATATGTAGATACGAAACAAAGTTTCTTGGAATCATCCCAAAGGCTCAGATCGAAACTGTGAAACAAATGACGAGACCCAAATGAAAAAAACTCTTACGGGAACAATCGATTGGTTCTTCCTCTTGGGTCGTCTTCTATTGGCGAGAAAGAGTGAGCTGTTGCTGTTACTTCGGTTGTCGGAATAAGCTGGTTTCAGCTTTGTCGGTAACAGCAGACTCGCCGACAAGCTACACATCTCTACTCTCTGCTTCAATTTTTCAGACTTGCGATAGAAAGAAGTTAATAGCCCCCTAAATAACAGAGAGACAGACAGACAGACCCCTTTTGCGAGGCTTCGAAGCACAAATTTTCTAAGCGTGTTCGGACACTGAAAGCTTTTGTAACTTTTAACAAATAATGGAGCTTCTCGTTCACTCTCTATCTTTTCTCTTCCTGGAATTTAGGGATCTTAATGATGATGCCGTATTAGGTTGGTTCTTCTTCTTGTGTCTTGTTTAAAAAGGTGTTGTTGCTTCACGTTTCACACTTCCCTTTGCCCAAATCAGGACACTCTCTTTGGTAGAAACTTTTTTTCTGAGCACCAGAGTGTGCCACGTGTTCTCACCAGTCTTTTGCATGAGCTGGCCATGTGTTTCACGATTGGGGCTAACAAGTGGCGTTAACTGTCTCTTTTGGGATAACTTACCCATCTCGTTAAACGACACCGTTTCGGCGGCTCTTACCGAACCTTGATTAATGAACTTGTCGAATCAAACCCAAGGTCTTTTCCGGTTTAGTTGTAACTGAATTGGTTTACTCGATTTAGAATTTACAAAGTCTTTTGATTTCGTTATACCTACAGGCTTTAGTGTAAAAAGATAAACGAATCATATACAAAGCAGAGCTTATGAAAAGCATAATCAACAAAAATAAACCGAAACTTCATAATCAACAAAAATAAACCGAAACTTCACAATCAACGTGGCTCAAGCTCAGTGATTGAAACATTGACCGTCGACTGCGAAACACGAGAAGCTTCACCTGACTCACTATGAACAACATACGCAGGTGTTGATGGAACCGGAAGAGTCACGGAGTTACTCTTGAGCCAGTGAACTACTGAGTTCATGTTTGGTCTTCTCGTCACACTCTCTTGAACGCATAAGAGCCCTATGTTGATGCATTTCATCATCTCGTTTCTTGATACATTCTCTGTGATCACTGAATCTACAATGTCCAGTGCTCTATCCCCGCGCCAATTTGTCCACGCCTAAACCCGTTTTGTAGTAACAATCAGTAACTCAGAAAGAGAACAATAGTTGCTTGTAGGTTAAACTTCTTGACCTAAGGTTACTTACATGGAGAGCTACTCCACTTGGCTGAAAGCTATTGTTCTTCCGACCACATATGATCTCAAGAACCATAATACCGTAACTGTAAACATCGGTTTTAACCGAGAGCCGTCCTCGCGCTATGTACTCTGGTGCCATGTAACCGCTGCAACAGAAAATGTAAAGTATAAAAAACCAGAATTTTTTTTTTAATACCAAGAGGTTTGGGCCGAAGTAATCCTCAGCCAGAAACCACGTCTATGTAATAGTAGTTTCGTCTCAGCGGTTGGGACTTTAAACCATAGATTAGTTGTAATGGAGAGCTTACTAGGTTCCCATGACTCTGCTTGTTGTTAGGCCTTGTGTCTGATCATCTGACTCGAACAACCTCGCCATCCCAAAATCTGAAATTTTGGGGTTCATCTGGTAGTCTAAAAGAATGTTACTAGGCTTCAAGTCACGGTGAATGATCTTGAGACGAGAATCTTCATGTAGATAGAGAATCCCTCTAGCTATGTTTTCGATAATGCTGTACCGTGTGCTCCAACTAGCCTTCAAGGACAGTGTATGGTCTTGTTTCGCAACCTCGAATATGAAATGATCAAGGCTTGAATTGGGAACAAACTCGTAGATCAAAAGTCTCTCTTCGCCTTTCAAGCAAAAACCTAGTAGCTTAACTAGATTCCTGTGTTGAAGCTTAGATAATAACAAAACCTCGTTCTTGAACTCTTCTTCTCCTTGCCCTGAACTTAAAGCCAATCTCTTCACCGCTATTTCTTCGCCATTTTGAAGCTTTCCCTTCACATTGTTGATTAGAAAACATAAGTCGATATCGAAAATTTGTAGTCTAGATGATCAAAAACCGGCTTATTCACCTTGTACACTGGACCAAATCCACCTTCCCCGAGCTTAGACTCTTCAGAGAAGTCACTAGTCGCAACTTGAATAACACGGAACTCGAATTTCAATGAAGATAGAGCCTCAACTTCTGCTGCTGCATACAAATAAAAGAAATATTACCAGAGGTCATTGTCTCCACTAGAAAAGACCCTGCCCATTGTGTTAAAGATCCCCAATTCGAGTGACCGATAAAACTAATATTAGATGCTATGGTTTCAGTCATGGGGAGATTACGGGCTTTGGCCCCAAACCTCCCTGTATTCAAAAAAAAAAAATTAGAATCTTGATTTTGCTGAAAATATTCTGATAAACAATTGAAGAAACTCACTATCAAGTTCTTGATAAGTCTCTCTCAAACTGTCCTTATTATTTTTCTTCCTCCTCCTGTAAAGAACGTAGCCAACCACAGCTAGAATCAATAAGGAGGTAACGACAAGAACTGGGACGACAATTTTCACCGTTGAAGAACCGTCTACAAAAAAAGCAGATCAATATATTAAACAGGACAAAACAAGAGTATTTTATAACGTTTTTTTAATTGGTCTTTTCAACCTTTCTTAGCCGGTGGTGAAGTGTTACGGAAGGCTCCGTAAAAAGGATAAAACTCCCACCGGAAAATGCAATTTGGACGAGTAACAAGACCTCCTTGTTTCCCACGGCAACAGTTCTGATAATCACCTACGCTGTTTCTCAAACATGTGTTGCACTCAGCTCTAGATACATCAGAAGTACACTGCATAATCGTGTAGATCGTCATCCTATCTCCAGAACTAGTGCTTGTCAAGGGTCTGGTCTCAGCTTCATAGTACTTTGACGAAGCTGAATCCACCATACTAAGCATCAGATCTTGCCAGATCCCATCAAAGTCAGTCAAATTCGATGTTATATCCGTAGCGTTGGGAAGAATCTGACGCGGGTCCATATCTGGTGAGCCAATGAAAGAACGGGTCGAGTAACGTACGAAGCATAGAGTTTTTTCACCACCTGACCAGTGAAAAGCTTCGGTGTTGTTAGGACAGGTCTTGATAAGTCCATCGGAAGTTGTCTTGACGCAGTTTGAGCAGTCCTCTGTTTCGGTGTCGGGAATACACATCGCTAGAGCGTAGATTTTGTCTCGGTCTTGGCCTAGAGAAGAATTGTAGAAGAAGTTGTTTTGAGCAGTGACGTTAGAAGGAAGAGAAGAGAGGAGAAGGAGACGGTTCTTGTTGAAAGTGCTGTTTGTGTTGAAAGATCCTTTGGCCAAGCACTGTTGATCTTGAGCAGAGACAAGGATAACATTTGTTTTGATTGTAAGAAGAAAACATAGGATGATCAAGAAGAGGAAGCTCTTGTTGTTAGTCATGTTTACAGAGATTGTAAAGTTGTGTGTCTGATTCTTTTCAACAAGAAGGGTTTAGATCACCGAGTAATGAGATCATCTTGGACTTTTTGTTAATAACCTAGGACACATGGATGTTAGTTATGAACCTAGTTGGAAAGTAAAACATGAAATATTAGTCTAATGAGTGTGACTTTGAAGAATACTAGTTTGGCGGATTAGGATTTTCGAGTTTCCATCTTTGCCCCTATTATATATAATAATTACATTTCATTTTGGGACATTTGTGGAAATCCCACTTTTATTGGTAGGAAGGCCAACAAAGATGAGCAGCCTATGTAACTCCTCTCCTTAAAAGGTTTCAAGATGGCCTCCGAAGGATTTCGCCAGATGATTGCAAGACATATTAAAGTATTGTTGACGTCAACAAGCTGTGGAGGGATGGTTCCGTCTATAGCTTATTGTAGGACAAATCCAGACTCCAAATCCTCCAGTTTTGAGAAACTATGTGTTAGGAAATCTTGTGAGACGGTTTCTTGAAAAACTCAGGAGATATGGAAAGTTAACATTCCTTGGTAAGGAAACAGAGAAGATGTTATGTGAGGGTTTCCACGACCTTGAGCTGTAGTTACTGTAGTTGAGTAGGGAAAATATATTTAGCTGATTTTCCATCATGTATATGTACCTAAAGGCTCTAAACTAATCTAAACAATAACTTCAGTAGTTCTGTAATAAAATCCATCAGGGATCATCTTCAAGTACAGAAACAAACAAATAGCCGTGATAAGATTAGTGTTGATTCTAGAAATGACTTAAATCTCAATGCATTAGGAAAAGACCACATTTGTTTGGTTGTATTATCAACTTTTGAGGTAGTAGATACGATACTTTTTCTAAAGATAAAAATAAATATTGGATGTTATGTGAGAAAGGACTCTCCCAGGCACGATAGTCGAGGCAAGGAAAGCAATTTGGGTATTGTTTGAAAATCTAGACAGCGACAACTCAATGCTTTTCCGTTAGTGGAAAGAAATCACTAGTCTCTTCATTGTATCTTCAAGGAAACCCTACTTCTTTACCAGAACTAGCATCCTCCAAGGGTTATCTTTTCCAGTTTCAAGCTTCAAGATCTTACAAAATCTTAGATTTCAGCCATTCCCACTTCAAATCTTCTCAGTACCTCGCTTAAGATCAGTAAGAAAGAACCCCTCTATCACCTGAACGGTACCTACATTTCATACAGGAAGGTTTTAAGAAGATAGAAGCAGCATGGCTCGTCGTTTCACCAAGGAAGAAAAAGGAAAACACCAGTTGGCTGATACTAACGAACCTATCATCAAAAGGATCAAAGCTCCATATGTGGATACTGCAGCGCTTATCAAAGAAAACGCTCTCACCCTCATAGGCAGAGTTATCAACTCACAAGAGCAGAGAATATCGGCGCTCATCCCAGCTCTACCTCGAAAATGGCACATACAAGGAAGAGCAGTTGGGTCAGATCTTGGTCATGGCTGTTTCCAGTTCAGGTTTGAAAAAGAAGAAGACCTTGAGAGAGTTCTGGACAACAGACCTTACCATTTTGCATACTGGATGGTCATCCTCCAACGCTGGGAACCGGTCATCTCTGCCACCTTCCCCTCGCAAATCCCCTTTTGGATCCGTATCAAAGGGCTACCGCTCCACTTCTGGCACGAGGATATGATATGTGACGTTGGAAAGGAGCTCGGAACGCTGATGAACCACGAACTCACCAAGACATCTGCAAGAATCAAAGTTCTGATTGACGGTCTAAAACCTCTAGAGAAGAAATACATCATTGAATATGATTCAGGGGAAGAGAGTATAATCTACCTGGAATATGAGAAACTCGAGAATCACTGCTCTTTCTGCCAATCCCTCTCACACTTGAAGAAAGATTGTCTCCACTACTTGGAAGGCAACAAAACCCTAACAAGCCAAAAGAATCTCGAAGAACCTAAGAAACTAGAAGATCAGAACAACTATGAGAGAAGAGCAACTCCTAGCGACAGGAGGAATGAGAAAATCTACAAAGACAAGGATATGAATCAACGTTACCTAAGACTGGAGATGTCTGATTACAACAAGGAAAGGAGCCCAAAGGTTTTCAACGACAGAGTGGACAGGCACGATAATAGCTTTGGAAACAGAGTTGCAACCAAACAAACCAGAGTACCTCCACCGGTCAAAGCGACGACTGACATGGCTGACACTACGCAAAACTGGTGTAGTAGAACACACACTCAGGAAGTGGAAAACCAAGGTTATGTCTCACCACCCTACACAAACAGGAGACATGTTAGGAGAGAGAGGAACTATATGCGAGCTCCTTTACCCCAGAGAGGACTTAGTGAATGAAGGATCAAAACTACCAACCTGCACTCTGTGATGGAACAACCGGAGCAAGCACATGATGAAAATCAACGAACTCATCGAGACCTACCAACACACAAAAGCCTACATCAGACACAAGGTGAACAACAAGTTGAAGAACAAGTGTTGAAAGAGCTCGACGAGGCCACGCTACTCTACCTTAGCTGTCCAAATCCCACATAAGCGGCTGCTCGAAAACAGAGAGTGATGAATGGTGACGCGAAGGGACAAAGGGAAGAAACAGCTGCTTTCATACTAAACTCACGTTCCCTCCATTCAACATTCCCATCTGGAAAGGGCCAGGAATTAACAAATAACTCTAAGCAAACTAAGGAGCAAATAATGGAAGATCTCCAAGATGTGACGAAGAAATACCTTAGCTTCACAGACCCCATCGAAGCGGCGGCTAGAAAGTAGAGAGTCTTAACGGGAGATGCGTCTGGCCTTATGGAGGAAGCTGCTGCCTTAATTTTGGCTGTTTCAGAGTTTCCCAGACGCCCTCTATCTCCATGGGAACGTGGAATACGATCAGTGAGCCCCTCAGTGCAGGACAATCCCCTTAATGCTCTCTTCTTAGCTGATCATACAGTGGTTCTTAGTCCCCAAGGAGGAGAAGATAAGGAAGAAGACACGGGGGGTGACTCCTACTACAATGAAGTCTCCCCTTTGCAGCCTCCAGCATCCCTCAGTACTAGAAAGACACGACCACAAACGTTAAAATCAATCATCATAAGTCCGAGTCTGGAAGGGGAGGAAGAATCTAGAGTACCTGATCAACAAGAGAATCTTACCGCGTTGGAAAAAGAAGAAACACTGCAGGAATTTCAAAACAAAGTAAGGAAAATTAGAAACCTCTCAAGGAGCAAAAGCTTAAGAAGTAGCCCCATTCTCTTAGAGTCTAGCTTAAAAAAGAGAAAGCTAGCACAACTGCACAACTCACCTAGCGGAGGGAGGAACATAGGAGAGGGGACATCTGGAGTTTCCTTCCGAAGAAAGAAAGCAAATAAGGCAACATGAGCTGCACAGACCTCAGGAAACCCCCCAATCCAACTCATTCCGGCGGTATCACGAAAGAAAGCGGATTTTTGGGCTGCTCCACCTCAGGCTCCTTAGTGGCACTGAGCTGGAACTGTTGTGGGCTGGGGAACCCTGCAACAGTCCAGCGCTTGAGAGAGATTCAGAAGAGAAACTCTCCTGATATCTACTTTCTTATGGAAACCAAAAATGACCTGGATATGATCAAGAAGACACTTGCTTGGCTACCTCTCGATAACCTCCATGAAGTTCCCCCTAACAGCCCAGGAAGTGGAGGATTATTTCTAGTCTGGAAAGATGACATTCAGCTCACAGTTAGATCAAGCAGTAAAAATTTTATTGATACACTCATAACTGAGAAGGGCATCACCTTTCAAATGACATTCATATACGGAGAATCAGATCACACGAAGAGGCTCGCGGTCTGGGAGGAACTTACTGCACTTCAACCGCACACGGGAGATCCTTGGTTACTCACTGGTGATTTTAATGAAATCACAGAGAACGGAGAGAAGAAAGGAGGACCCGAGAGAGCTGGGGGAACTTTCTGCGCGTTCAGAACATTTCTATCTGAGAATGAGTTGTTTGATGTGAAACACTACGGGAACTTTTTATCTTGGAGAGGGAAGAGGAACTCACATGTAGTGCAATGTGACTGGATAGATCTATCAGCAACAGCGAGTGTATAAACACCTTTCCGTCTTGTAGAAGTCAATACCTCCGGTACGAGGCCTCTGATCATCGCCCTCTATTGACGTTCCTGGACACACGTAGAAAGAAAGGGTCAAAAATCTTCAGATTTGACAGAAGATTAAAAGAGAATCCTGAGATAAAACGTATAGTCCAAAAAGTGTGGGAGAGTAATACTCATCTGGATGTGGAAGGGAGACTAGCTCTGTGTCGACGAGCAATATGCAAATGGAGTAGAAATTTATAGGAGAACAGCAGAAGGACGTTAGAAGAACTCAAAGCTCAACTTGATGAGGCAATGACAAACCCTATAGCAGATGATGACCTGATCCACAAAATTAACTTGCTATTGATGAAAGCTTATAAGCAAGAAGAGGTGTATTGGCAACAACGCAGTAAACAATTATGGTTAACGCTAGGGGATTCAAATACAAGCTACTTTCATGCCACTACAAAATTAAGAAAAGCCAAAAACAGAATGACGGTCATTGAAAATGATGCAGGAGTACCTTGGTTAGAGGAAGAGCAAATAGCGAATGTAATATGCAGCTACTATGAGAAGCTGTTTATCTCTACCCAACCAGAGGATCTGCAAGTGATTGATGAAGCTCTCCAACCCTGCGTGACCCAACAAGTGAATGACATGCTCATCAAAGATCCAACCCCAGAGGAGATCAAAGCTGCTACCTTTGCCATCCATCCGGACAAAGCTCCTGGACCCGATGGTTTCTCTGCCAGCTTTTTCCAAGCCAGTTGGGAGATTGTGGGACCATCAGTCATCAGGGAAGTTCATCTCGTCTTCACCTCAAGAAGTCTCAGACCCTCGCAAAATGTTACTCATGTTAGACTAATTCCAAAGCTGGTGGGAGCAAAAAAGATGACAGACTATCGTCCTATAGCGTTATGCAATGTCTTTTTCAAGATTATTTCAAAACTCCTAGCACTACGTCTAAAACAAGTTCTCCATCTCATTATCTCAGAGAACCAATCAGCATTTATTCCTGGAAGAGCTATTGCAGACAATGTACTGATTACACACGAAGTTCTACAGTTTCTAAAGACATCACAGGCACAAAAACGATGCACAATGGCAGTAAAGACAGACATGTCTAAAGCATATGACAGAGTTGAGTGGACTTTCATCTCAAAGGTGCTTCAACGCCTAGGTTTTCACTCTAAGTGGGTAAATCTAATTATGCAGTGTGTGTCTACAGTTTCTTACTCCTATTTGATAAACGATTCAGTACATGGTCTGGTAAACCCTAAGCGAGGAATAAGACGGGGAGACCCACTCTCCCCGTACTTATTCATTCTCTATGGTCAAGTATTATTTGGTCTATGTCAAAAGGCGGAAAGAGACGGTACCTTTCAAGGTATCAAAGTGGCAAGGGGCAGTCCAAGGGTTAATCATCTGCTTTTTGCAGATGATACCATGTTCTTCTGCCAAACGTCCCAGGCCAATTGCAACAAGCTGAAGATCATCCTTGAAAGGTATGAGAAAGCTTTGGGGCAGAAAATAAATGTCGACAAATCCTCCATCACGTTCTCATCAAAGACACCACCTAAAACAAAAAGAAGCGTCAAAGAAACTCTAGGAATTGATAAAGAAGGAGGATCAGGAAAGTACTTGGGACTACCTGAACATTTCGGGAGGAGGAAAAAGGACTTATTCACGGCCATAGTGGATCGCATCAGACAACAAGCTTCAAGCCGATCAACGAGACACCTATCCAGAGCTGGGAAGCTCACTCTGTTGAAGGCGGTGCTGACAGCAATCCCCACATACACCATGTCTTGCTTTGAGTTACCTGTCAGTTTGTGCAAAAGAATTCAGTCAATTCTAACTAGATTTTGGTGGGACTCATCGGATGGGACAAGACGAATGTGTTGGGTAGCATGGGACAACTTGACCAAACCAAAAGACAGAGGAGGACTAAGACTTAGAGACATACAATTGTTCAACCAAGCTCTTCTTGCTAAGCAAGCTTGGCGACTGCTTACGAATCCGGAATGTCTCCTAGCTAGGGTTCTACTAGGAAAATATTGCCACAAGAGGTCATTCTTAGAAGTAGAACTACCGGCAGTGTGCTCTCACAGATGGAGGAGTATTTTACATGGCAGGGACCTACTTAGAGGAAGAGTAGGTAAAGCTATTGGTAACAGGGTCAACACTAAGATTTGGAAAGACTCTTGGATTTCTCTAGACTCAGAGCTGAAACCATACAGACCCATACCAGATCATGCTCTAGACCTAACAGTGGCTGATCTCCTTACGACAGACATGAAGTGGAACAAGAAGAGAGTGGAAGAACTCTTACCTCAGGTGGCTACAGAAGTTCAACTCCTTCATCCTGGCCATGCAAACACAGAGGATATCTTCATATGGCAACCGCTACAGTCTGGTACCTATACCATAAAGTCAGGTTACTAAGCAGTTTCTACAAAGGAGTTAACACCTCTAGATGAGACCATAGAAACATTTGGATGGATCAAAGATGTCTGGTCTGCAAAATGCTCACCAAAGATGAAGCTTTTCTTGTGGTCAATCATCAACGAAGCCATACCGCTGGGAGAGGAACTGCAAAAACGTGGAATTAACTCAGATGTGCAGTGTATCAAATGTAAAGGTAGTAAAACGGTGATGCACACCTTTTTCTCTTGCCCTTTTGCTCAAGAAGTCTGGAAGCTAATCCCCCTGAGATAAGTAGTTCACCTAACTACGGACATAAACTTCAAGCAAGCTCTAGTTGAATTCAGGACCGCAGCTTGATAAACAATTCAGTACATGGTCTGGTAAACCCTAAGCGAGGAATAAGACGGGGAGACCCACTCTCCCCGTACTTATTCATTCTCTATGGTCAAGTATTATTTGGTCTATGTCAAAAGGCGGAAAGAGACGGTACCTTTCAAGGTATCAAAGTGGCAAGGGGCAGTCCAAGGGTTAATCATCTGCTTTTTGCAGATGATACCATGTTCTTCTGCCAAACGTCCCAGGCCAATTGCAACAAGCTGAAGATCATCCTTGAAAGGTATGAGAAAGCTTTGGGGCAGAAAATAAATGTCGACAAATCCTCCATCACGTTCTCATCAAAGACACCACCTAAAACAAAAAGAAGCGTCAAAGAAACTCTAGGAATTGATAAAGAAGGAGGATCAGGAAAGTACTTGGGACTACCTGAACATTTCGGGAGGAGGAAAAAGGACTTATTCACGGCCATAGTGGATCGCATCAGACAACAAGCTTCAAGCCGATCAACGAGACACCTATCTAGAGCTGGGAAGCTCACTCTGTTAAAGGCGGTGCTGACAGCAATCCCCACATACACCATGTCTTGCTTTGAGTTACCTGTCAGTTTGTGCAAAAGAATTCAGTCAATTCTAACTAGAT
>NC_027748.1:10096264-10100461 GCF_000695525.1 Brassica oleracea var. oleracea
GACCCATACCAGATCATGCTCTAGACCTAACAGTGGCTGATCTCCTTACGACAGACATGAAGTGGAACAAGAAGAGAGTGGAAGAACTCTTACCTCAGGTGGCTACAGAAGTTCAATTCCTTCATCCTGGCCACGCAAACACAGAGGATATCTTCATATGGCAACCGCTACAGTCTGGTACCTATACCATAAAGTCAGGTTACTAAGCAGTTTCTACAAAGGAGTTAACACCTCTAGATGAGACCATAGAAACATTTGGATGGATCAAAGATGTCTGGTCTGCAAAATGCTCACCAAAGATGAAGCTTTTCTTGTGGTCAATCATCAACGAAGCCATACCGCTGGGAGAGGAACTGCAAAAACGTGGAATTAACTCAGATGTGCAGTGTATCAAATGTAAAGGTAGTAAAACGGTGATGCACACCTTTTTCTCTTGCCCTTTTGCCCAAGAAGTCTGGAAGCTAATCCCCCTGAGATAAGTAGTTCACCTAACTACGGACATAAACTTCAAGCAAGCTCTAGTTGAATTCAGGACCGCAGTCTGTTTGCCTCCATCAGGGATTGCAACGACGGTCCTCCCTTGGGTCCTTTGGGCAATTTGGTCGACTCGAAACTTGCATGTCTTTGAGAATCGAATTCTATCACCTATGGAAACAGCGACAAAAGCTCTGAATCTAGGAAGAGAATGGAACAATGCACAACAACAGATTCAATCGGTGAAGAAAGTGATACCTACATCAAGAAGATCGACATGAAACAATGGTGAAAGCGGCGCCTACACGACATGCAGATCTGATGCGGCATACGATAAGAGATCAAAACGGGCAGGAATCGCTTGGATCTTCTCTAATGGTAATGGAACTCATCTCAGCCATGGTTCAGCTACGCTTGAATCGATCACCTCACCACTAGTAGCGGAAGCAATTGCGCTCCGATCTGGTCTCCTCTCTGCAGTGGAACTTGAGCACTAAAAGCTCAAAGCTTTCTCTGACAACCTAACGCTCATCAGAGCCATCAACAACGACATGCAGGTAAAAGAGATCTTTGGTATTGTCAAAGATATCCAAAGGATCTCATCTGCTTTTGTCGAGATATCATTCTCTCATCTCTCCCGATCGCTGAATGTGGAAGCGAATCGTTTAGCAAAACTCTTTCTATTTCCTTCTCGTGTATCTGACTCATCCATGGGCTAAAACTACTTTAGCCCTGAGGTCTTGTTTTTCTAATTAAAGAGCAAGTGTTACAAAAAAAAAATATTGGATTTTGAAAAAGTATAAATACGGGTGAACAGAGTCGGACCTGAGCTCTCGGGGACTATCCCAAAAAAAAAAATGTTAGTGTAAGAAACAAAAAAAAATCTGGTTTTTTTATAGAAGAACAAAAAAAGTTGCTTCTATGGAGATGAAGGTAAGTATGACAAGTTTCGCCTAGCAAATTAAAGATATCGTGCTTACTTTTTTAGTTTTATCATAACATCAACTAAATCACTATATATAAATATTTATTATTTATACCACTACCGAAACTTTTCCTTTTAATTTTTCTATGCATTTAAGTTTACATATATCAACTGATCAACATATTTATATACATACATATAAAAGAAAAAGTTGAAAGTGGGGAACCCATTCCAATGTTTCATAAACCTAGGTTCAAGTCCGGCTCTGCGGGTGAATAAGTTATAATGTATTAACTCACACAATCAATAGACAAATCTTAAAACTGGTATTTGTTTCAATCTAGTTCTACATTTTAGTTTTCCTAGTTACCATGCATTCAGGACAAGGAGATGCCGTGTTTATAGATGGAAGAGCCCTTTAATGGTTTGAGTCTTCGGGTCTTCTTGTGAAAAAGTTTATCCAACGTACAAGTCTTAATCTGTTTTTTCTTTTTTTTTTCCCCTTTTGGCGTATATCTTTTTATTAAGATAGAAGAAAAGGGGCGGTTCTTGTTGAAAGTTCGGTAAGGGTTAAAAGAACCTGACTTTGACTTTTTGACTTATGGACTTATCGTGTGCCGTTTCTGAAAGTTTGAGGATCACTGTTTTCATAGAAACTTCCATTTGCTATTAAAGGCAGCTGATAAGAGACGAACATATAAGTGAATACTAAAGACAAAGATTTTGCTTTTGCTACATTCTTTAAGTAAATTATGAAGCACATGGTATTATTTTCAATCCTTTGTTTTGTCTTCATAACCATTGGCGTTACTTCAATTTCAGCACAAAACGTATGTATGGACAAGGGGCATTTCAGGCCCAACGATACTTACGACGCAAACCGCCGTCTCATCCTCTCTTCCTTACCTTCCAACGTCACGTCTCAAGAGGGCCTCTTCTTCAACGGCTCCATCGGACAAGAACCCAACCGTGTATACGCAACAGGGATGTGCATCCCAGGATCAACTCCACAGGACTGTTCCGATTGTATCAAGATCGCATCTGATCGTTTGATAGAGAGTTGTTCTAACCAAACAAACGCGTTTACATGGCTAGGCGATCCCACGCTTTGCCTTGTCCGCTACGCCAGCACTTCTTTCTCAGGATCTGGAGATCTAACTCCGCGTAGTATGGTCACAAACGGTGGATATATAGCCTCGAATAAAACAGAATTCAAGAAAACATGGGAAGACTTGGTTGCTCGTATGATTGACGTTGCCTCGACAGGAAAAAGCACAAGTGCAGCCTTGACCTCTTCTCAGAATATGTATGCTTTGATGCAATGCACGCCGGATGTTTCCTCTCGTGATTGTAAGAATTGTCTGCGTCAGAGCGCAAATGACTTCCACTCGTGCTGTGCTCTGAAGCGAGGAACCCGTATTTTGCGGCCAATCTGCTTTTTCCGTTGGGAGTTGTATGATTACTCTACGGCTTCTTTTGCTGCTAATTTTACGGTGGCTTCTTCTTCTCCTTCTCATCTTCCTCCCGTGGTTGTGCCAGAACCTGCAGATGATCAGGACAACACCATTTATACTGGTAAGTTTTCCAACTAATAAGTGACTATGTAATATTAGTTTAGTTCCAGCGGTCACTCGGACATGGACCTCTGACACAATGGCCAGGGTCCTTTTGATAGAATGACATTGCTTTCTCTGTGTTATTAGAAGATAGGAAAGGAATCTCATCTAGAGTTGTTGCGGCCATCACGGTTCCAACTGTTGTTATACTTCTTGTTCTAGGAGTTTTTCTTTGTTGCAGGAGAAAGTCAATGCAAAGAACTCAAGTTGAATGTTAGTATCTTGAGTCTTAGCTCTTATTGTTTCTTCTCTTAGAAGCTTATACAAATAAAACTAATACACCCTTTGCTTTGCAGCTGATAGTGATATTTCAACTCCACATTCATCGCAATATGACTTTAAGACAATTGAAGTTGCAACAAACAAGTTTTCGAGAAGTAATAAGCTCGGTGAAGGCGGATTTGGCGAAGTTTACAAGGTGAGTAAGTCTCTTTTTTTTTTCATTTTTCTAAGTTACTAATAACTGGCTATTCTGGTGTCATTAAATGGTATGTAGGGTACGCTTTCAAATGGAACAGAAGTGGCTGTGAAGCGACTGTCGGAAAAGTCAGGACAAGGGATAAGAGAGTTCAAGAACGAGGCTGTTCTTGTCTCAAAACTTCAACACAGAAATTTGGTTAGGCTTCTTGGATTTTGTCTGGAAGGAGTGGAGAAGATTTTGATATACGAGTTTGTTCCCAACAAAAGCCTTGACTATTTCCTATTTGGTATGTTTCCCTTCAATTTTTTTTTTCTTATTTGAAGGATTATTCTTCAGCTTTTAAAACTGACTAATATAAGCAGACCCTGAAAGACAAAGTCAGCTAGACTGGATTCAGAGGTACAATATCATTGAAGGGATTGCTCGAGGAATTCTTTATCTGCATCAAGATTCACAGCTCACAATCATACTATTGACAAGGTCAGTTCAGACAAGCCCAAGACACTCAATGAAGCAATTCTAATCAAGCCCACAACACTTCAACCCCAACAACAACTCAAGCCCATTTCCATCAAGACACAGCCAGCTCATCAATCCTCTCCAACGGATACATTACTTTGCGACAAAGACAGAGCAAGAGAAGAGAAAAGGAAGGGAAAGCAGATCATGACATCACCGTGTGGTCCAGAGTTGTACAACCCCTTCTCAGCCCTCGGATCTCTTGGAGAAGAAGGATGATGACAAGTGTAATAGGAACTAGG
>NC_027748.1:10104261-10114919 GCF_000695525.1 Brassica oleracea var. oleracea
TATTGACAAGGTCAGTTCAGACAAGCCCAAGACACTCAATGAAGCAATTCTAATCAAGCCCACAACACTTCAACCCCAACAACAACTCAAGCCCATTTCCATCAAGACACAGCCAGCTCATCAATCCTCTCCAACGGATACATTACTTTGCGACAAAGACAGAGCAAGAGAAGAGAAAAGGAAGGGAAAGCAGATCATGACATCACCGTGTGGTCCAGAGTTGTACAACCCCTTCTCAGCCCTCGGATCTCTTGGAGAAGAAGGATGATGACAAGTGTAATAGGAACTAGGGCTTTCACATTTCTGTATTTAAGCAATCTCATTCTCATTGTAAAACCTTAAGAAGCAAGAAATAGAAATTGCAGTTTCATTGTCTTATTTCTTCAATCTTTCACATACATCGTGACCTCAAAGCCAGCAACATTCTCTTAGATGCCAATATGAACCCAAAAATTTCAGTTTGGATTGTCTACGATCTTTGAAATGGACCAAACTCAAGGCAATACTAGCAAAATTGCTGGAACCTAGTAAGTTATGCTTGTAATGTACAACAAGATCATAAGTTTCTTGAGCATTTTTCTATTGAATATTAACCATACTTTGTATGTTTGTCAGCGCTTACATGTCTCCCGAGTATGCAATGCAAGGTCAGTTCTCCATGAAGTCTGACATTTACAGCTTTGGAGTCTTAGTTCTCGAGATTATAAGCGGCAAGAAAAACAGTGGCCTCTACCAGATGGATGAAACTAGTACTGCTGGAAATTTGGTCAACAATGTGAGCATAAAGACCTCAAACCTTCAACAGTTTAACATCTCTAAACATATGAGAACAAAGGGTTCCTGATTGTTCATTTTTGTTAGGCCTGGAGGCTTTGGAGAAATGTGTCACCTCTAGAGCTGGTGGATCCGACAATTGGAGGGAATTATCAGAGTAATGAAGTCACCAGATGCATCCATATTGCACTCTTATGTGTTCAAGATAATCCAGATGACCGTCCAATGTTATCAACTATCATCTTGATGCTCACTAGTAACACAATCACTCTACCACTGCCTCGCCTTCCGAGTTGTTTCCCGCATCGCATGAACAAACTGGACCAACTATCTGAAGGATACGATTCAAGTCAATCCACAGGTCAAAGATCCGTTGGTTATTCTGGTAGTGACGTGACGATTTCTGATTTAGAGCCTCGTTGAAGAGAGGAAATATTCTTTGTGATTTGAATTTGAATGGTGATTCTTCTATATGTTCTTATTTTGTGTGATTTAAATTGTGGTTATGTTTGTCTTCCTATCTAGCATTCTGGCCTAATGACATTCTTAGGATATAAATTTACGGTTATAATTTTTGCTATTATGTAGACTTTTTGATGTGCTGGGGATTTTTAATTCACTAATACTAGATTTTGATCTGCTTTATTTGAAGAAAGCTTAAAAATTATACAACCTTAAGATTTTCTTATTAGCGTACTTATATACCTGTAGATTAACCTTAACATACATATATGTTCTCAAGAGGCAAGACCATACTCTCTCCTATTCTCCAGGAAAAAATCAATAAAGATGAAGACATAAACATCATATGATCTTGTAGTGGAACGCGTATCTTGGGCAAGAAAGTCACTTTGGTTCACTTGATCTAAATGTACTTTAGGCTACTTTCCAATACACTGGTTTATTTGGGAAACCAAAGACACTGACTGACACATTAGTCCAATAAATCTGGTCCTTCTCCAGCTGTCCTTAATCCAATGGGCTTCTAGTCTAGTAAAATAGCATCCTTGTGAAATTCTAAATATTGTTATTTTGACTTGTAGTGCCGTTTCCCAAGGTTTTTGAGGATCACTGTAAGAAACGTGTATACTTACAGACAGAGATTTTACTTTCGCCGCAATCTTAAAGTGAATTATGAAGCAGGGGATTTTGTTTTCATTACTCTGTTTTGTCCTAATAAGCCTTGGCGTTGCTTCGGTTTCAGCACAAACATGCATGGATAATGATGGGTATTTCAGGCCCAACGGCAACGGTACTTACGACAGAAACCGCCGGCTCATCCTCTCTTCATTTCCTTCCAACATCTCGACTCAAGAGGGCCTCTTCTATAACGGTTCCATCGGACAAGAACCCAACCGTGTCTATGCAGTGGGGATGTGCATCCCAGGATCAACTCCAGAAGACTGTTCTGATTGTATCAAGAAATTTGATACATAATTGTCCTAACCAAATGATATACCACAGAGGGTTTTGTAATGACCCACCACTCCTACCATCTCCACTTCTTTCTCCAACCCCACCACTTCCACCTTCTTCTCCACCATCTCCACCTTCTTCCCCACCATCTCCATCTTCTTTAAAGCTTGAGAAAGAGAGAGAGAGAAAGAGAAAGAAGAAGGGAGAAAGCTCACCTGAGCTCGTCGCCGGAGCAACCGTGCGCCGTGACCACGTTTAGCTTGCCACCACCGATAAACACCCTAGGTAATCACCGGAAACCGCATTCCTTAAGCTCAGTTTCGTTTCCGTTTAGTAAATCGCCCATAACTTCCTAAACGTGATGAATCTCGTGAATCCAAGACTACCATTGTGTTCTTCTCGTCGAGACGAATCCGTAGCCACCAAAAACGCCTCAATCGGAGTCCGGACGAAGCCGCACGCGCCTCCGGAAGTTTCGCCTCTGCGCGCGCGTGAGGTACACGCGCCGCCAGAAAACGTCGCCACCGCCGGACCACCGTCCTCCGCCGCCGGAATATCCGCCGTCGCCGCCGTTGACCGTCGCCGGTAACTCGCCGGTGACTCGGTCAGCTCGTCCGAGTCAACTCAGTGAGTCAACTCAGTTGACTCGGTTAACTGATCGGTTAGCCGGTTTAAATTGATTTCGGTTCGGTTAGGGTAAACCGGTCGGTTTAGTCAAATCGATTTCTGGTCAAAGTTTGACCGGGTTGACTTTGACCAGCGGGTTGACTTTTCCGCAAATCTTGACCAGTCCCATTTTAAACCGTTCGAAAGGCATTCTAACTCGATTTTTCGCCCTGATTTCAGATTTAGAGTCTATTTGAGCAGCTGGAGTTCATAGACAACACTTTTCTATTGCTAAGGTGAGGGTCTATTCCCGAACTCCTCTTATTCGGCTTAGGACCTCGAATAAGTATAATTTATTTCTAATGTGTTCCGTCTGTGTGAAATCGAGTCTGTCATTGCTTGTTTAGTTTTAGGTTCTTTGCATAAACCGGAACTAGGGGGTTAGAGGATTCAACATTGATTGTTTCACTTAATGTAAATTCTTAGCTAGAAAGAAGTTTGTTCAGGAAGTGATCCGCTTGCACGGCTACCCGAAATCAATAATATCTGACAGAGACAAGATATTTTTGAGCAGCTTTTGGAAAGAATGTTTTAAAGCTTCAGGTACCAGGCTGCGGTTCAGTACAGCGTTCCATCCACAATCAGATGGTCAGACAGAGGTTATTAATCGATGTCTTGAAACCTACCTGCGCTGTTTTGCTTCCTCTCATCCCAAGAGTTGGTCAAAATTATTAGCTTGGGCCGAGCTATGGTACAACACTTCTTTCCATAAGTCGACGCAATGCACACCTTTCAAACTTGTATATGGCAGAGAGCCACCAGCATTGGTGAGTTACGAGCGAGGGTCAACGAATAACTTTGAGCTGGAAGAGATGTTGTTTGAAAGGGATAGGGTGCTGGATGAAGTTAAGCAACATCTTTTTCGTGCTCATCATGAAGAACAATGCTGATAAGAAGAGAAGAGGTTTGGAGTTGACTGTGGGTTCAATGGTTTATTTGAAACTTAGACCATACCGTCAGCAGTCCGTGAGTAGAAGATTATGTCAGAAGTTGGCAGCAAGGTATTATGGTCCTTTTGAAGTGTTGGAGAGAATTGGGAAAGTTGCTTATAGGTTGAGACTTCCCGAAGGATGGCGCGTCCACCCGGTTTTTCATGTGTCTCAACTTAAACAAGTGGTGGGTGCTAATCAGGTGGTGACACCTTTACTACCTACCTTGTCGCCAAGTGAGGAGCTGGTAGTGTAACCTGAGGAGCTATTGAGTAGTCGTTATGATGATGCAGGTCATTTGGAGGTGTTGGTGAAGTGGCGTAATTTGCCTGATGACGAGAATACTTGGATGCGTATGGTGGAGTTGAAGAAGCAGTTCCCTGATTCATCGCTTGAGGACAAGCTCGTTCTGCGAAACGGGGGTATTGATATACCTTGGAGGGTTTATACTCGTAGACAGAAGAAGCAGAATAACTTGGAAGAGAATAAGAAATGAAGCAAGACGTGGAGAAGAAGAAAGAGCCTCAGCTTTATTCAAATAATACTTGTAAAACAATACAATAGTTGTTGTGGGCCTTAGTCTATAAAAGGACACATAGGGTGGATAGGTGGGTTTATGCAATTTGGTAGAATTGTGTCTGGGCTTGTCTCTCGTGTGTGAGAGCAAGAGTGGCAGTTACGGAGTCTCGAGTCGAGTCTTTTTATCTGAGAGATACGATTACAGTGAATAATACATCGTTATTCTATCACCAAACAAACACGTTTAGGTGGCCTGGTGACCCTACAATTTGCTATGTGCGCTATTCCAACACTTCTTTCTTAGGATCTGCGAATCTATATCCGCCTGCAGCTTAGATCTAACAGAGTTCACAAAAACATGGGAAGACTGAATTAGTTGATCGTATGATTGATGCAGCCTCCACATCAAAAAGCACACCATCCTCTAGTAATAACCATTACAAAGCTGATATGGCACCCTTGACAGCTCTCCAGAACATATATGCTTTGATGCAATTCACGCCAGATCTTTCCTCTGGGGATTGTGATAACTGTCTGCGGCAGAGCGCAAGGGACTACCAGTAATGTTGTGGTCAGAAGCAAGGAGGCGTTGTTATGCGGCCAAGCTGCTTTTTCAGGTGGCACTTGTATACATACTGCCTTTGATAAATTCACGGTAGCTTCTCCTCCTCCTCCTCCTCTTCCTATGGCTTCTCATCCTCCTGAAGATGATCATGCCAGAACGACCAATAATGGTAAGTGTTTTCCAGTTGAAGAAAATATATGATTAATATATATATGACATTGCTTTCTATGGTTATGAGAAGATAGCAAAGGAATCTCATATGGAGTTGTTGTGGCGATGACAGTTCCTACTGTTGTTACCATCTTTATACTGCTTGTTGTAGGATATTACAGGAGGTTTGTTCAAGCTTATGGCATGTTAGCAAGGCCATTAACAGAACTGTTGAAGAAGGAGCAATTCTTATGGTCTACAGCTTCACAGACCGCCTTCGACAATTTAAAATCAGCAATGGTTTCAGCACCAGTGCTTGCGTTGCCAGATTTCACAAAGATGTTCATCATTGAGTCTGATGCATCGGGTTATGGTTTGGGGGCTGTAGTGATGCAAGATAGACATCCCATAGCCTTCTTTAGTCATGCTCTCACGGAGAGGGAGCAAATGAAGCCGATATACGAGCGTGAGTTAATGGCAATAGTGATGTCAATTCAGAAGTGGCGACATTATTTGTTGGGGAGGCGTTTCTTGGTTAGAACGGATCAGAGCAGTCTCAAATTTTTATTGGAGCAGCGAGAGGTTACATTGGATTATCAGAGGTGGCTGACCTAGATTATGGGCTATGAGTTTGATATTGAGTACAAAGTGGGGAGTGAGAATCGAGTTGCAGATGGGCTGTCTCGTATTGTCAACTACTCTTCCTTGGAGCTACTGGCATTGACAATACCGAAGGCTCTACAAATTGAGGATCTTTACAAGGAGATTGATGAGAGTGATGAGATGAAATTGATGATCAGTGAGAAGACTGTGGATGTAGAAGTGGAGAATGGATTTATGGTGAAGGAAGGAAGATTGTTGTATAAAGGTCGTCTAGTCATTCCATCGAACTCAGCGTATATTCCATTGATACTTAAGGAATGTCACGATGGGTTACTTGGGGGACATTCAGGCGTTCTCAAGACATTGCAACGTGTTAAAAGCACGTTTTACTGGTCCAAAATGAGGCAGAGAGTACAAGCTTATGTTGCGGAGTGTGAAATTTGCCAAACTCACAAGTACTCTACACGATCTCCTGCGGGTTTACTCCAACCAATCAAGCTTACTACTCAGATTTGGGAGGATTTATCCATCGACTTCATTGAAGGGTTGCCAATGTCTGGAGGAATCAATGTTATATTTGTGGTGGTTGATCGTTTAAGCAAGTACAGTCACTTCATTGGACTGAAGCATCCTTTTACGGCTGCAGATGTTGCAAAGAAGTTTGTTCAGGAAGTGATCCGCTTGCACGGCTACCCGAAATCAATAATATCTGACAGAGACAAGATATTTTTGAGCAGCTTTTGGAAAGAATGTTTTAAAGCTTCAGGTACCAGGCTGCGGTTCAGTACAGCGTTCCATCCACAATCAGATGGTCAGACAGAGGTTATTAATCGATGTCTTGAAACCTACCTGCGCTGTTTTGCTTCCTCTCATCCCAAGAGTTGGTCAAAATTATTAGCTTGGGCCGAGCTATGGTACAACACTTCTTTCCATAAGTCGACGCAATGCACACCTTTCAAACTTGTATATGGCAGAGAGCCACCAGCATTGGTGAGTTACGAGCGAGGGTCAACGAATAACTTTGAGCTGGAAGAGATGTTGATTGAAAGGGATAGGGTGTTGGCTGAAGTTAAGCAACATCTTATTCGTGCTCAGAGTGTCATGAAGAACAATGCTGATAAGAAGAGAAGAGGTTTGGAGTTGACTGTGGGTTCAATGGTTTATTTGAAACTTAGACCATACCGTCAGCAATCCGTGAGTAGAAGATTATGTCAGAAGTTGGCAGCAAGGTATTATGGTCCTTTTGAAGTGTTGGAGAGAATTGGGAAAGTTGCTTATAGGTTGAGACTTCCCGAAGGATGGCGCGTCCACCCGGTTTTTCATGTGTCTCAACTTAAACAAGTGGTGGGTGCTAATCAGGTGGTGACACCTTTACTACCTACCTTGTCGCCAAGTGAGGAGCTGGTAGTGTAACCTGAGGAGCTATTGAGTAGTCGTTAGGACGATGCAGGTCATTTGGAGGTGTTGGTGAAGTGGCGTAATTTGCCTGATCACGAGAATACTTGGATGCGTATGGTGGAGTTGAAGAAGCAGTTCCCTGATTCATCGCTTGAGGACAAGCTCGTTCTGCGAAACGGGGGTATTGATATACCTTGGAGGGTTTATACTCGTAGACAGAAGAAGCATAATAACTTGGAAGAGAATAAGAAATGAAGCAAGACGTGGAGGAAGAAAGAGCCTCAGCTTTATTCAAATAATACTTGTAAAACAATACAATAGTTGTTGTGGGCCTTAGTCTATAAAAGGACCCATAGGGTGGATAGGTGGGTTTATGCAATTTGGTAGAATTGTGGCTGGGCTTGTCTCTCGTGTGTGAGAGCAAGAGTGGCAGTTACGGAATCTCGAGTCGAGTCTTTGTAGCTGAGAGATACGGTTACAGTGAATAATACATCGTTATTCTATCACCAAACAAACACGTTTAGGTGGCCTGGTGACCCTACAATTTGCTATGTGCGCTATTCCAACACTTCTTTCTTAGGATCTGCGAATCTGTACCCGCCTGCAGCTCAGATCTAACAGAGTTCACAAAAACATGGGAAGACTTAATTAGTTGATCGCATGATTGATGCAGCCTCCACATCAAAAAGCACACCATCCTCTAGTAATAACCATTACAAAGCTGATATGGCACCCTAGACAGCTCTCCGGAACATATATGCTTTGATGCAATTCACGCCAGATCTTTCCTCTGGAGATTGTGATAACTGTCTGCGGCAGAGCGTAAGCGACTACCAGTCATGCTGTGGTCAGAAGCAAGGAGGCGTTGTTATGTGGCCAAGCTGCTTTTTTAGGTGGGACTTGTATACATACTGCCTTTGAGAAATTCACGGTAGCTTCTCCTCCTCCTCCTCCTCTTCCTATGGCTTCTCCTCCTCCTGAAGATGATCAGGCCAGAACGACCAATAATGATAAGTGTTTTCCAGTTGAAGAAAATATATGATTGTAAGAAAAATTAATATATATATATGACATTGATTTCTGTGATTATGAGAAGATAGAAAAGGAATCTCATCTGGAGTTGTTGTGGCGATGACAGTTCCTACTGTTGTTACCATCTTTATACTGCTTGTTGTAGGATTTGTTCTTTGTCGGAGGAAAAAGTCAATGCAAAGATGCAAAGAATCGAAGTTGAATGTTAGTTTCTTGTGTTTTAGCTTTCGTTGTTTCCTGTAGTTATAAGCATTTTTTTTTTTTGAACATACATTTCTTGTCTCTATATCATAACTAATGCACCCTTGCTTTGCAGCTGATAGTGATATTTTAACTCCACAATCATCCCAATACGACTTTAATACAATTGAAGCTGCACAAACAAGTTTTCGAGGAGTAATAAGCTCGGTGAAGGTGGATTTCGGGAGGTTGACAAGGCAAGGAGATCTCTATTTTCCATTTTTTCAAGTTACTATAGATTATTGAGGAATTACTTGGAATGACTCTAATTGATCTAATAATTACTAGAATAACTCATATTAAATTTTAATTACTAGACTAAAATGAGGTATAAGCAAATTTACCAAAATCCATCTCTAATTTGATTAAACACAAATTTGCCACATAAATAAATTAAAAGTTTAGAAGATATATGTTAAATTTTAAACAAACCATTGAAAAAAATATAGAAACAACGCTTTGTTTTTGTCGGGTGTCTCTCTCACGACGACATCAACAGAGGTGGAGCAATCTCCGATTTGCAGTCGCCGTCGTCCCTATCCCACTCCGGCAACATCTCCTCCGTCAGAGCCGCCGTCGATTTCGACACCTCCTCAAGTCGCCATCGTCCTTTTGTGTAAACCCTAAATCCCAATCTCAACTGTAAGTGCTAAATCTATCCAATTCCAAGTTGTTATTACACTTTTTTAACATATATTGTTTGATTGAGGTGTTAATTTTTGAAAATCCTAAATCCCAGTTTCAACATTCTGTTCACTTTGAAATCTAGAGACTGTTTTTTTTTTGGTTATGTAATTAAAGTTTGGTTTTGACGGACTGTTTGATTATTGTATATTGATTGTGAAAATTTTTAGACTTTAATTCCTGGTTCCTTTAACAGCTGATGAAATTTCAGTTGAACCTATGGTTATAGATAGCAGGATTACTCACGATTGTGAAAAAAATCCAGTAGCCTTGATTATTCATAACTTTGTTTCTGCTTTTTTTCCTGAACTTTGATTATGCGAATAGTAAGAAATTTTGCTTTGTACAGAAGAAAGCTACTTGTGAAGTGATTTATTTTTCAGGTTTGGCTTCTTCTTCAGGTATGAGAAAGTATCCTCATCGTCTGTATGAGGTTGGAAAAACCCCAATTCAGAATAGGAGCATGAACCATAGTTGTTATCTGGCCAACATTCAAACGGTGAAAGAAGCTGTTTGAGAAGATGTTTGGTCTGAGTTGAGGGAATCAGCTATTGGAGTTATTGTGAAGCTGAAAGAGCTGAATTATATTTGGTCTGCGAAAGTTGTTCACCATTTCCTTGCCAATCAATTGGCAATCGAGAGCAGTCATGAGAATGATACCGGCAGTGCTGAAAAAGATGCTGCCTGCTACATCGAGAGAGAAAAAGGAAGAACAGTTCACTTATCGTAGGCACAAGAAGATCCCCAAAATGAGAACCCGGGAGATTGTGGTGTGTACTCTTTAATGTACATTGAATGTCTAACTCTTGGACGTAACTTTGTAGGCTTGAATGATCAGATTATAACACCACTGCGACTGAAGTTGGCGGCTAATATTTATGAAGAGGTGATTGAGACAGCCGAATAAATTGGTCTTCTGTTTTTTTTTTTGCTGAATGATTGATGAACTTTCTGGTTTTTTGCTTTAGACGGATGTGTAACTTGCTGGTTTTTGGCTTTAGACAAATGTATAACTTGCTGGTTTTGGCTTATGAATGATTGATGTATAACTTGTTAGTTTTTGGTTTATGAATGATGGATGTATAATTTACTAGTTTATGAATGATGGATGTATGCAGGTTTTACAGATGTTTTATATTGGATTGTCGTGTATGTTAATATATTGTCCCACAAATTGAAAAATTATGCAAAATCTTATATATATTTGGTTGATAACAAACGTTTATCAATCATCAAAACGTAATAGCTATATATTAACAAAACAAACTGATAAGAAGATGATTAAATAGTTCTTATAATTTTTAAAAAAATACTAAATAAAATACGAATATGAAAATGAAAATGTAAAGAAACACCAAAGAGTATACCAACAAATGTAACACCAACCGAAAGGCAATCTAATGACCAAATCTTGAAGCTAAATCAAATACTCATCACTTAAGAGGACATGTTGTAGAATTGTGTCCCAACTGGTTACAAATTCTACATGCACTACAAGAAAACAGAGGGATTCTGATGGCCGAAATCGTCAGAAATTCTTCGGAATAGACCGATTTCGACGAATTTCTGACGAACCTGTCCGTCGGTATCGTTTTGTCGGAAAAAAAAAATTCGTCGGAATTTCGTCAGAACTTCCGACGACTTTCAGACGAATACCGAGAAACGTCATTCTGACGAACTTC
>NC_027748.1:10118935-10122452 GCF_000695525.1 Brassica oleracea var. oleracea
ATCCAGCCGATAAATGGGAAAAGGGGCCGTACCGTTCTCATCAACGTGAAGTTCAGAACGATCACAGATATCGACTAAATCCAACCTTGACTTCAAATTATCCTTCGTTTTACCTTGGTGTTAAGGACTGTGTTCATCAGATTGTCGAAGAAGTTCTTCTCAATATGCATGACATCTAAATTATGTCGCAATAGATGACTCTCCCAATATGGCAGATCCCAGAAAATACTCTTTTTGTGCTAGTTATGTAGCTCTCCAACCGCACTGACTCGAATGTTTTCATGTCCACCTACATTTGGCGTCCTTTCTGCATCAAAATACCTAAACTGCTTCAACAAATCTTTCCCACTAATTCCTCAGGTGGATCATCAAACACCTGCTTGTTCTTCGTAAACGAAGTCTTACTCCTGCGGTATGGATGATCAGGTGGTAGAAATCGTCTGTGACAGTCAAACCAACACGTCAAACCAAATCGTCTGAAATTCGGTGTGTTATTTATAAAATAAATTATAATCACTATTATATATAGATTTATAAAATTTAAATATTTTAAATTAGATAACTATTTGAGAAATATCATTTTAAAACTAGATTGAATAATTTATGAAATATCATTTTTTATTTTTATTACATGTATAAAAGTGTTAAAAACTTTTATATGGATGTTATAAATTGATTAGGCGTTTAAGCACACACCAATTGACCTAATATGCCAACAATACCACAATCGAATGGTATGTCATTGTAGCATTTTAGGGTCGAATCCACGAGGAACTAATGATTTATAACACCAAGAATACACAAGCTTCCTTAATCTAAGCAAACAAGAATATGAATGATTTTGTAACAAGCTAATGTCCCAGGAAAATAAACAACGTGATCTCAAATCCAATCAAGAAATACATGCAAAAACTTTCAATCAAGTGCTAAGGATGGATCCATGGACAAAGATAATTGATATAAGGTGATCAAAGTTCAATCTAGGATGTTCAAACAAAACAATCAACAAGTCTATAGGTCTAGATCTCATTCAAAATAGATTAATCCACTCCCGTGATAATAATCCCTATGCTAGTCATGCATCAAACATCAACTCCCGTTGGCTAACACATTCAAGCATGCATAAATCACAAGTCTACTAACCACTTAAACATCTCGGACATCAACTGTCGTTGGCCAAATATGTAAAAGACAATGCTAACTTCATTCAAGCATTTTAACAAACATCTTCCGGACGTAAAATAGCTTAAGGTCTAGATGAGAGGAATCAAGTCTAATCTAGCATTAAGAACACTTAGCAAGCATAAAACAATGTTAATCGTAATAAACATCCTAAATATCGACTTAATTACCCTAATCTATCTAACCCATGAATCACAAGGTGACTACTCACTAATCTCCATAAGAAACCTCCATAAGAAACCTTAAACGCATGTAAGGATCAAGGCTAATCATGTTAACGAACAAGAGAAATACAAATATAAGATGAAGTACTTCCTTAGATTATCAAAAGATTCAAGCTTTTACAAGTTTAGACAAAGTCTTGAGAGAAAATGAGATAAGAATAAGATTTTTAGGTCTAAATCTATTTATAGAGGTCTAAAACTCGTGTTGGTTTGATTGAATTAAACCAAGTCAAACCGGAATAAACCGGTCAACATTTTGAAATCGCATCTTGGCTTCTCCATCTCGACTGAACCGCGGACTGCCCACCTCCGCGACGTCTGGCCGCGGTGTCACCTCATATGAACTCGACTCTCTGCCGTGAATCCCCGGATGGCTCTCTCCCGCGTCGTATACCGCGGGTTGCTCTAAGCCGCCTCCGTCCTCCGCGGTTCTCCCTGGAACTTCTCTGCCACTAAACTGCGGCTCGCCTTAACCTGCGGTGGTCATCCGCGTCTTGATCTTCCAACACTGGCTCGATTCGTGAAAAAACCACAGCAAGAAAGCTCCAAATCAAACTTCTTCGACGAGTCTTTGCTCCACCTCGTGTTAACCGTCGCGGCCAAGCTTCTTCGTTCTCGCCGTAACCGGAGACGTCGCAGATCAGTTCATCTACGCCGCTTATCTCCACCACGGAAGCTCATGTTCAGGCCTGTCTCTGCTCCTCTGTTGCCGTCGTCACCGTGGTCTCAGCCAATCGCCGGTGTCACGTCTCTCGCAGGTGAAAGCTTGAGGAGCAATAATGACCAACTCTTGGCCTTTTGCAAAACAGGTCCTCAACTTCTGGTTCTTTACAACTCGGCCCCAAACTTCAAAAATAGCAGAAACGTCCTTAATTTCTCCCCTTCACTTTGATTGTGACAAATAGACCCGCGAGTATTCTGTCTTTTGCACCATTGGTCCCTGCATTTTCTTCTTATTTTGTTATGGCCCCAGCAGTTTCTAAATTGCGTAAATAACCCTCCAATGTCTCCCCAAAACTTCTAATTGGGCATTCCAAACCCTAACGCACATAAATGAACAAATGTATGCAATGTAGACACCTAAATGCAATCTAAAATGATCATAATAAGCTAAATTTTGAATCTAAAACTCTTCAAAATCACTAGATATCATAAATTTAATAAGGATACAATAGAATTGTCGTTGCATAGTGGTAAGTAAGACTATAATATCTCTGCGAGACCAATGTTCGATTCCCAACAAGCAAACTTTTTTAAAAGTTTCTCCATTACACTAACATAACTATTGACTAGCGCGGTGTTAGTCAATGTAGATTTATGCACACGATTCAGAGTTCAGGTCTATAATTTAAATTAATATTTAGTTTATGTCGTATTTATCTTTTGTTTAGGTATAATAAGGCACGATACGAATAGCAAGGGTCGAAAAAATGCTCTTTTCCCGAAGTCACACCGTTCAAACATCTGTTAAAAAGCATGAGGATTAAAAATAACCAGAAACTATGGAAACGTTAATTCCTATTGACTTCTGTAGTTGAAGAAGAAAAACATTTAGCCGCCTCTATCTCTGTTCCACATCCACGGTTCCCTCGTCCGCGATCCGTTAATTGTAAGCGAGCCTTTCTAGCGCCCTTTATTGAATTGTTATTTTTTTGTTTTCACCTTCACTACAAGAAAACACATGCTTAACGACGAAAATTAACGAGGAAAAACAATCCTCGTAAATTTGCGTCGAGTTTACGATGAATTTACGTGAAAAACTAAAGTCATCGTTATTTCCTCATAACGTAACGACAAAACTGTTTCGTCGTAAAGTGGATGTAACTTTACGAGTATTTTACGAGGAAAAACTATTTCCTCGTAAATACGACGTAAACTTTGCGTGGTATTTACGAGGGAATAGTTTACGTGTATTTAGCGAGGAAATTTTTGAATCCACCAACTTTATAGGTGTTACACGTTTTTTTTGCCCACCTAATTAATTTTCGTCGTAAATTCATAGCAAAATTACAACTACCAGATTCGAATTTTCCTATAAATATGGATGTTTGAACATCATTTTAAACACACCAACAACAAAAAACGTGAAAGAAAAAAAATGGCTGGCTCCG
>NC_027748.1:10127763-10154580 GCF_000695525.1 Brassica oleracea var. oleracea
ATTTTACGAGGAAATCATTTCGTGGTTGTTACGTGTATTTTGCGAGGAAAATCTTTCAAGGTATTTACGTGTAGATTACGAGGAACTGTTTTCGAGTTATTTACGAGGAATTGTAGCGACGTCCTTACGAGGAATTGTAGCGACGTCTTTACGACGAATCGTTTTACCTCGTCTTTACGACGAAATATATTTCTCGCTAAGTTACGACGAATTAGCGAGGAAATATGTGTTACGACGGACGTGTAACGAGCAAACGCGTTTCCTCGCTAATTCGTCGTAAAGCCTCTTTTACGACGAAATAACGAGGAAAACCGCCCTCGTTAAGATTATGTTTTCTTGTAGTGCTTTTTAGCCCGCCTTGAAATGTTACGAAAATGCACGTTCATTCGTTGGAATATGGTTGAAGCTGCAACAAAAAGATTCCAATGCGAAGGTGGATTCCGGCGAGGTTAGCTGGATGAGTTAAGTTTCTATAACATGTTACAAAAGTTAAAGAGTTCATGGGCGAGGTTCACTTAGTCACTTCACTTAAACCGGTTAGGATGCATGCAACCTCCGAAATTGGACGGATACGGCACGAATACATCCGTATATGAATTAAAGATTTTTTTAACTGAATGTTATATTATTCAATATGTTATATTATTCAAATAAAGTCGTTTGGTTAGAAACTGAATGGTTGAGGACTTGGTCTCGCTAGAAACTAGAGCTGAAAAATACCATACTCTCCGGGGGAAAAAATCAATAAAGCATCAACATCATATCATCTTGTAGTGGAACGCGTAATTTGGGCAAGAAGACTTTTCGAGTCACTTCGGTCCACTTGATTTTAGGCCAGCCTTTACATCCAGTGTCGGTCCAACATTTTCAAAATTTTCTTGATGCCCTAAGTTCATTTAAAATTTTATGTCCATGCTATTTGTGTAATTTTTTTTATAGTACCAAATATATGCCTAAAATTGTTTAAAATCATGATACCCTAAGTGGTCAGTTGCTTTGCCTATACTTCGGACCGGCCGGCCATGTTTACATTAGAGGCTTTCCAGCACTAAGAAGCTGTTGGCTTAACGATTCTTTCTTCAAACCTTTTGCGCCCGCCTGTCTCACTTTTGCGCCGGAGGGAATGGGATTCAAACCCATGATACAATATTCTTGTATGTCGATTTAGCAAACCAATGCCTTACCTCATATGATAACAAGCACCCACATAAAAGATGGCGCAAATCATGACAATCATACATAAAACAAAATTTGAAAGTGGGAGTCAATTCTACGCAACGCAACTATTCTCACGCCTACAATAAAAATTGATATCTGTAATGATCACCATCTGTCTTTTATCCATTGGCTTCTAGCAATTTAGTATACCACCCATGTCGTCAGTATTCTGGGTCCAAATTAGAAATTCAAGATTATTATTATATAACGTTGACTTTTGACTTACCGTGCCGTTTGAAAGTTTGAGGATCACTGATTTCAGAGAAACTTCCATTTGCTGTTTTAAGCTTGTAAAAAACGAACATATACTAAAGCAAAATATTTTGCTTTCGCTACAATCTTAAAGAGATTATGAAGCAGTGGAGTTTGTTTTCAATCCTCTGTTTTGTCCTAATAAGCTTTGGCATTGCTTCGGTTTCAGCACAAACATGTATGGATAATGATGGGCATTTCAGGCCCAACGGTACTTACGACACAAACCGGCGTCTTATCCTCTCTTCACTTCCTTCCAACGTCACGACTCAAGAGGGCCTCTTCTTCAACGGTTCCATCGGACAAGAACCCAACCGTGTCTACGCAATAGGGATGTGCATCCCAGGCTCAACTCCACAGGACTGTTCTGATTGTATCAAGTCCGCGTCTGATGGTTTGATACAGAGTTGTCCTAACCAAACAAACGCGTTTACATGGCCCGGTGACCCCACGCTTTGCTATGTTCGCTACTCCAACACTTCTTTCTTAGGATCTTCGGATCTGGACCCGCGTCCACTGTTCTTCAACACAGGAGATATAACCTCAAATCTAACCGAGTTCACGACAATATGGGAAGGCTTAGTTGTTCGTATGATTGATGCAGCCTCCACCGCAAAAAGCACACCATCCTCTAGTAATAATCATTATAAAGCTGATATGGCACTCTTGACTGCTCTTGAGAACATATATGCTTTGATGCAATGCACGCCAGATCTTTCCTCTGGTGATTGTGATAACTGTCTGCGGCAGAGCGCAAGGGACTACCAGTCATGCTGTGGTCAGAAGCAAGGAGGCGTTGTTATGCGGCCAAGCTGCTTTTTCAGGTGGGACTTGTATAAATACTCTAAGGCCTTTGATAATATCACGGTGGCTTCTTCTCCTCCTCCTCTTCCTCCTATGGCTTCTCCTTCTCCTGGAGATGATCAGGCCAGAAGGACCAATAATGGTAAGTTTTTCAAACTGAAGAAAAATTTATGATTATATGAATAACTGAAACATATGACATTATTTATTATGTGATTATGAGAAGATAGCAAAGGAATCTCACCTGGAGTTGTCGCGGCTATTACAGTTCCAACCGTCATTATACTTCTTGTTCTAGGAGTTGTTCTTTGTAGGAGAAGAATGTCAATGCAAAGAACTGACGTCGAATGTTAGTTTCTTGTGTTTAGCTCTCGTTGTTTCCTTTCATTATAAGCATATATTGCTCCTTAATCCAAGAGAAAAACATGAAGCAGAACTAATACACATTTGCATTGCAGCTGATAGTGATATCTCAACTGCACAATCATCCCAATACGACTTAAAAACAATTGAAGCTGCAACAAACAAGTTTTTGATGAGTAATAAGCTTGGTGAAGGTGGATTCGGCGAGGTTTACAAGGTAAAGAGGTCTCTGTTTTTCATTTTTCTAATTTACTGTACATTATTTTTATGCAACATTTCTCATAGTTTGTAATATCATACTCTTCCAGTGTTAAAAATAAAGAAGTTATTATAGGTTATGAGAATAACCAGCTATGCTTGTTTCATTCATTGCATTGTAGGGTACACTTTCAAATGGAACTGAAGTGGCTGTGAAGCGACTGTCGAAAAAGTCAGGACAAGGGATAAGAGAGTTCAAGAACGAGGCCGTCCTTGTCTCAAAACTTCAACACAGGAATTTGGTTAGACTTCTTGGATTCTGTTTGGAAGGAGATGAAAAGATTCTGATCTACGAGTTTGTCCCCAACAAAAGCCTTAACCATTTCCTATTTGGTATGGCTCCAATAGTTTTTTCTTAATTTTGGAAGGATTCTTGTTCAGTTTTAAAGTGACTGATCGTACATGGACATGAGCAGACCCTAAGAAGCAAAGCCAACTAAACTGGACTAAGCGATACAAGATCATTGGAGGGATAGCTAGAGGAATTCTTTATCTTCATCAAGATTCACAGCTCACAATCATACACCGTGACCTCAAAGCCAGCAACATTCTGTTAGATGCCAATATGAACCCAAAAATTTCAGATTTTGGGTTGTCGACAATCTTTGGAATGGAGCAAACTCGAGGAAATACCAGCAGAATTGCTGGAACATAGTAAGTTCTTCTCACAATAGCTGACAACACACAGAGTTTATCTAACCTTTTTAACGGCATATTAACCCGAGTTGAATGTTTTCAGTGGTTACATGTCTCCTGAGTATGCAATGCATGGTCAATACTCCATGAAATCTGATATTTACAGCTTTGGAGTCTTAGTACTCGAGATTATAAGTGGCAAGAAAAACAGCAGAGCTTACCAGATGGATGAAACTAGCACTCCTGGCAACTTGGTCACTTATGTGAGTATGAAGAAAAACAACAATTTTTGTCTCTATAATAACATATAACAACGTATGACCGAGTTTCTTGATTGTTCATTATGTTAGGCTTGGAGGCTTTGGAGAAATGGATCGCCACTTGAGCTGGTGGATCCGGCTATTGGAAGGAACTATCAGAGTAATGAAGTCACTAGATGCATCCATATCGCACTCTTATGTGTACAAGAAAATCCAGAAGACCGACCAATGTTATCAACTATCATCTTGATGCTCACTAGCAACACAATCACTCTACCAGTGCCTCGCCTACCAAGTTTCATCCCTCGGAGCAGGGACGAACTGGACCAGATATCTGAGGGACTAGAATCAAGTCAATCTACAGGAAGATCTGTCGGTCATTCTGTGAATGACGTGTCAATAACTGATTTAGACCCTCGTTAAAGATAGAAGTATTCTCTATGTGCAAACTTGTATGGGACTTGTATAATCTTATTTCATGTATTCTCTCTGTTTAGAATTTAAGTATTTAGCATTCATATAGATGACTGGAATATTCTCTTTTCAATGCAAAAATCATAGTAACACGTTTTAGGCTGTTTTAGCCATTGGAAAATCTTTAGTATCCAAAAGCGGAAAGTATATCAATATATGAAACAGGACAAAAACAGAAGTAGTAATGTTTGTGAGTTGTCTTTTAATAAGATCTCCTTGTTTCACACGGCAACAATTCTGTTACTCCCAACGCTGTTTCTTAAACAAGTGTTGCACTCAGCATTTGATTATAAAGCAGCTGATATCTTATTACTTAGCACATAAGTGACTGGAGTATTCTCCTTTCAATGCAAAAAAAAAAAGTGTAACACATTTTCGCCATTGGAGGATTTTCGATATCAAAATTGGGAAAGCATATTCATTCTATGAAACAGGACAAAAACAGAGTGTTTAGTACTGTTCTTGAATTGTTATTTTTGTTTTCACCTTTTTAGCTCGCCGTGAATCTTACGAAAATGCACGTGCATTCGTTGGAATATGGTTGGAGCTGCAACAAATAAGATTCCAAAGTGAAGGTGGATTCCGGCGAGGTTAAGCAAAGTTTCTATTACATGTTAATGAAAGTTAAGACGCTTGTCTGTGCGAGGTTGACTTAGAGCATCATTATCCCTGAAACCCAGATGCGGTTTCTTAATTTTTTTTATTTTTTTTTTTACTTTTTCAAATTAAAAAAAAAAACGAATCAATCGTGAGCTGCCACGTATTAGTGGGACCCGCGAACAGTGTAAGAAACCCTTAAGAACCGACTACTATTTAATAGTTTTTGTAACCGGTTTCTTTAAAAAAAGTGGGTCCTACGCGGGACCCACACGCTAAGAAACCCTCTAGTATCCCCGGATAAAGATGCTCTTAGTCACTTCACTTAAACCGGTTAGGATGCATGCTATATCCGTACATGAATTAACTTTCTTTTTTTTTTTTGATTGAATGTTAGATTATACAAATAAAGTCGTTTGGTTAGAGACGGAATCGTTGAGGACTTGGTCTCACTATAAACTAGAGCTGGAAATTTGAAAGTGGGGGTGGTCAATTCCACACAACGCAACTTTTCTCACGTCTACGATAAACGTTGATGTACGTAACGATCATCGTATGTCTTTTAGTCAAAATGGCTTCTAGTAATAATAGTATCACCTATGTCGTCAGTATTATGGATCCACACTAGAAAATCCAACATTATCGTTACTGATGTTGACTTTTGACTTATCGTGACGTTTCTGAAAGCTTGAGGATCATTATCAGATAAACTTCCATATACTGTTTAAAGGTTGTAAGAAACGAACAGATGCGTTTGCTTTTGCTACAACCTTATAGTGAATCATAAAGCAGATGAGTTTGTTTTCTATACTCTGTTTTGTCCTAATAACTAGCTTTGGCGTTGCTTCGGTTTCAGCACAAAGATGTATGAATAGAAAAGGGAATTTCATGCCCAATGGTACCTACGACGTAAACCGCCGTCTCATCCTCTCTTCACTTCCTTCCAACGTCACAAGCAAAGAAGGCCTCTTCTTCAACGGTTCCATCGGACAAGAACCCAACCGTGTCTACGCAGTAGGGATGTGCATCCCTGGATCAACTTCAGATGACTGTTCTGTTTGTATCAAGCTCGCATCTGATCGTTTGATAAAGAATTGTACTAACCAAACAAACGCGTTTGCTTGGCCAGCTGACCCCACGCTTTGCCATGTGCGCTACTCCAACACTTCTTTCTTAGGATCTGCGGATCTGAAACCGCGTGTACTGCTTCCCAAAGAAGGAGATATCATCTCAAATCTAACAGAGTTCACAAAAACATGGGAAGACTTAGTTGTTCGTATGATTGATGCAGCCTCAGCAGCAAAAAGCACACCATCATCTAGTAATAACCATTACAGGGCTGATGTTGCACCCTTGACAGTTCTCCAGAACATATACGCTTTGATGCAATGCACGCCTGATCTTTCCTCTGGTGATTGTGATACCTGTCTGCGACAGAGCGCAAGGGCCTACCAGTCATGCTGTGGTCAGAAGCAAGGAGGCGTTGTTACGCGGCCAAGCTGCTTTTTCAGGTGGGACTTGTATGCATTCTCTAAGGCCTTTGATAATATTACTGTGGCTTCTCTTCCTCCTCCTCGTCTTCCTCCTGTGGCTTCTCCTCCTCCTGCATATGATCACGCCAGAACGACCGATAATAGTAAGTGTTTTCACATTGAAGAAAATTTATGATTGTATGAATAACTGAAACATATGAAATTATTTTATGTGATTATGAGAAGATAGCAAAGGAATCTCATCTGGAGTTGTCGCAGCTATTACAGTTCCAACTGTTGTTACCGTCTTTATACTGCTTGTTCTAGGATTTGTTCTTTGTCGGAGGAGAGAGTCAATGCAAAGAACTGAAGTTGAGTGTTAGTTTCTTGTCTTGTTGTTTCCTTTCATTATAACCATATTTTGTTCTTTAAGCCAAGAGAAGAAAACATGAAGCAGAACTAATAAACCTTTGCTTTGCAGCTGATAGTGATATTTCAACTCCACAGTCATCCCAATACGACTTTAAGACAGTTGAAGCTGCAACAAACAAGTTTTCGAGGCATAATAAGCTCGGTGAAGGTGGATTCGGTGAGGTTTACAAGGTGAGGAGTTATCTATTTTTCATTTTTTGGAAGTTAGTATAGATAATTAAAATAACTGGCTGTGCTTGTTTCATTCAATGGTTATTGTAGGGTACACTTTCAAATGGAACAGAAGTGGCTGTGAAGCGACTGTCAGAAAAGTCAGGACAAGGGATAAGAGAGTTCAAGAACGAAGCTGTTCTTGTCTCAAAACTTCAACATAGGAATTTGGTTAAGCTTCTTGGATTCTGTCTGGAAGGAGAAGAAAAGATTCTGATCTATGAGTTTGTCCCCAACAAAAGCCTTGACTATTTCCTATTTGGTATGGTTCCTTTCAATAGCTTTTCTTATTGGAATGATTCTTCTTCAGGTTTTAAACTGATTAATCTTACATATGGAGATGAACAGACCCTGAAGAGCAAGACCAGCTTCATTGGACTCAGCGGTACAAAATTATTGGAGGCATTGCTAGAGGGATTCTTTATCTTCATCAAGATTCACAGCTCACAGTCATACACCGTGATCTCAAAGCCAGCAACATTCTTTTAGATGCCAATATGAACCCAAAAATTTCAGATTTTGGATTGTCGACAATCTTTGGAATGGAGCAAACTCGAGGCAATACCAGCAGAATAGCTGGAACCTAGTAAGTTCAGCTCACAATGTTTGTTGAACTTTTTTTCTAATGGCATATTAGCCCTGAGTTGCATGTTTTTAGTGGTTACATGTCTCCCGAGTATGCAATGCAAGGTCAATACTCCATGAAATCTGACATTTACAGCTTTGGAGTCTTAGTTCTTGAGATTATTAGCGGCAAGAAAAACGGCGGAGTTTACCAGATGGATGAAACTAGTACTCCTGGCAACTTGGTCACTTACGTGAGCATAATGCCCAATTTTTTTAAATAACATATTTCAAGATATGACTGATTTTCTTGATTGTTCATTGTGTTAGGCTTGGAGGCTTTGGAAAAATGGATCACCACTAGAGATGGTGGATCTAGCCATTGGAAGGAATTACGAGATTAATGAAGTCACTAGATGCATCCACATTGCGCTCTTATGTGTACAAGACAATCCAGAAGACCGTCCAATGTTATCAACTATCATATTGATGCTCACTAGTAACACAATCACTCTACCAGTGCCTCGCCTACCAAGTTTCATCCCTCGGAGCAGGCACGAACTGGACCAGGTATCTGAGGGACTAGAATCAAGTCGATCTACAGGAAGATATGTTGGTCATTCTGTAAATGACGTGTCAATAACTGATTTAGAGGCTCGTTAAAGATGGAAGTATTCTCTATATGTACAAAGTTGCGTGATGCTTTGTATAATCTTATTCCATGTATTCTCTCTGTTTAGAATTTAATATTTAGCATTCATATAGGTGACTGGAATATTTTATTTTCAGTATTAAAATCATGGTAACACATTCTCGCCATTGGAGGATCTTCACTATCAAAATCCGGAAAGCTTATCAATATATATGAAACAGGATGAAAACAGAGTAGTAATGTTTGTGAATCGTCTTTTAACAGACCTCCTTGTTTCACACCACACGGCAACAATTCTGATGATCCCCAAAGCTGTTTCTCAAACAAGTGTTGCAATAAACATTTGATTATAAAGTAGATGATAACCATACCTTGAAGTTGAAACTACACGTTCATTCGTTTCAATATGGTTGAAGCTGCGTGCAACAAACAATATTCCAAGGTGATGGTGGGTTCCACCGAGGTTAAGCTAAGTTTCTCATTGTATAACCACTCTTGGTACAGAGGGTTATTCTTTAGATCGGAATATCTAAAAGTTAACTCGGATACTGAGAGAGTTTATGACTTCCACCATTGCTTTGCTAATACATATAGATGCTAAACCTTGTTACCAGATTTTTTTTTTTTTTTTTTGTTGTTGCTCAAACCGGTTAACTGCTAAACCGAGATGGCATGAACCGGACACAAAAGCTATTAACCATGATTTCTGCCCTCTCCCTCCCCCAGCCCCGCCTCAAATCGTTCCTCTAGCGGATTCTCATTCTTATGCGGTAAAGAGAGAGGGAATAACATTCTGGTTCGAATGGTGTTTTTAGGATATTGCTTAGGGTTTGGAGTTTCAATTCATCGAAACTAGGTTATCATCTGTCTGTTTAGAACTCTCCATTGCGGCTCACACTAACACTTACTGTGCTGCTCTGTTTGCATCCATTGAAAGTTGAAAACTTTTGCAGAAGAATTAAACGCCTGAGTAAATCTGGAATCAATTACGTTGAAATCCGATGTTAGGAGAATACTAAATGAGCAAAGTTCAGTTCTTGTAATTAATTTGCATTTGAAATGTCTTCTTTTTGATGTTCCACTTTTGAACAGGTGGAATCTTGCTAAGTCTTGTGATGATAAAGTCTGTGGCTTCTCCTTGCAGTGTATGTAATAGAATCTCTTTCCACTCTTGTGTCTTTGTTATTCAATCAACGTGGTCTAATTAACTTTTAATTTAATCCAGAAGCTTGTCGTTGACCATATGAGTCTTGTGATGATGACACACCTTATATATTTACTACTTTGTTTAGGGATTTGTATCTCAGAAACTCAAGTTTGACAGATCTTGTAAGAAAGTGAAGCAGAGAGCAGTAAGAATGGAACTCACAATCACTCAACCTGATGACTGGCATCTTCATCTCCGTGATGGCGATCTTCTTCAGGCTGTTGTTCCCCACAGGTCTTATAACTTCCTGCATTTGCATTTGTTTTTTACTGATGTATGGTTTCTCTTGATGGAGTTTAATTGTGTCTTGTGCTGTTGTGCATTTTTCACTTCACTGCTTTGATGCTTGTGTTTTGTCTGATGGGGTGTGGGTTGTGTTGCATTTGTGTGTAGTGCGAGTAATTTTAGGAGAGCGATTGTGATGCCGAATCTGAAGCCGCCTGTTACAACCACTTCAGTTGCCATTACTAACCGTGAATCTATCATGAAAGCTTTGCCACATGGGAGTAGCTTTGATCCGCTAATGACTCTTTATTTGATTGACAAAACCCATCCTGATGAGATCAAGCTTGCCCGTATGTTCCTTTGCCATTGTTTCTTCCTCATGCTTCAAGTAGTCAGATACATTGAATTGAGATTCTATTGGAGGGAGTTTCAGTTTATGTTCAATATAATCTCATTTTTTTAAAGGAGAAAGTGGTGTGGTTTATGCGGTGAAGCTGTACCCTGCTGGAGCAACAACCAACTCTCAAGATGGTGTCACAGACCTCTTTGGAAAATGCTTACCAGTACTAGAAGAGATGGTCAAACAAAACATGCCTCTCCTGGTAAAATAAATCACACACAGCAGCAGACTAGACTTTGTATATTTTAGACTTTCTTGTCTAAGGAATGTTTTTGGTTAGGTTCATGGGGAGGTCACAGATCTGAAAATCGATGTCTTCGACCGCGAGAGAATATCTTCATTGAGACAGTTCTGCAGCCTCTAATCCAGCGCCTTCCACAGCTTAAAGTAGTGATGGAACACATCACCACCATGGATGCTGTGAACTTTGTTCAATCTTGCCAAGAAGGTTTTCTAACTCACCTTAGCTTTCATTCATTGTCTTTTTGGTTTTGTGCTCAAACCCCTTTAGTTGGGGTTTGTGGGAGCAACAGTCACACCACAACATCTCCTTCTCAACAGGAACGCTCTTTTCCAAGGAGGATTACAACCGCACAACTACTGCCTTCCCGTTCTCAAAAGAGAGATTCACCGTATGTTCTGTTCTTCACTCTCCCTCATTGAGATTCACTGAGGTTTCATTTCTTACAGCTTTTACTTCAAATTTTAACAGGAGAAGCCATTGTTAAAGCTGTAACTAGTGGAAGCAAGAAGTTCTTCCTAGGCACAGATAGTGCACCACACGAACGAAGGAGAAAAGAATCATCCTGCGGATGTGCTGGTATTTACAGCGCTCCCGTTGCCTTGTCCTTATACGCAAAGGTCTTTGATGAGGTGAAGCAACAAACAATAGTGTGCTTTCTCATTTTTGAAGTTTCCTTCTTATGTTTCATATCTGTTCGTTAATGTATATAGGCTGGTTCGCTTGACAAGTTGGAAGCTTTCACAAGCTTCAATGGACCTGACTTCTATGGCCTACCGAGAAACTCGTCAAAGATTACTCTCAAGAAAGATCCTTGGAAGGTTCCAGAGGCTTTCTCCTTCTCCTTTGGGGATATCATTCCCATGTTTGCTGGAGAAACCCTTCAATGGAAACCATTCTTCGAATGAAATTGTCCAAATAGGAGTACTTGTTTTGTATCTTTTGGATTGGATTCTCTTATGAATGAGGAATAAAAAGCAAGAATGTTGTTTATTATGTGTGTTTTGAATCTGTAGTTTTTCTCCATTGAATCTAATTGACAGTAGTACAAATGTACAATCCTCAATCAGAGTGTGCATGATGCCTACTCTCTCCGATCCGAAGAAGATGTCCCATTCTCATAAACTCTAGATGGACTCATTGGCCAAGGTATGTCGTCCTCCATATTCACCGATCCAGCTAGATTCTGGCTGTGTCCATATGGAGACGTGTAAGAGTCTTCTGCTCCAGTTTCATCATCGGTTGTCATGTCCGTAGCTGTTTGCATTTGTCTAGGAGTCTCGTCTTCCTCGTAAGACTTTGTATATGAAGTTTCTCTGCTCGTGGATTCTGAACACGTTCTCTGCAACATATATGCATCATGTTTTACATATTTCTTCTTGAAGAAACCTAAAGATTAGAGATACCTGAAGCTGCTGTGTGAGAGAAGAATCTTCTTGAATTGGCTCTACAGCTTGAGATTCGTTTGTTCTTCTAATTTCTGAAGCTTGTTTTCTAGTTTCATCGCGCTTCTTAATGTCCATTTCTTTACTGGGAGTGTACTTTGGTAGAGAAGATGGATCACAAGCCAATGGCTCAGTGTTGAAGTACTGTTTCACGGTGGAAGAAGCTATTAAGAACAACAAAACCAAGGGAACATGTAAAAGATTCAAATCCAAGTACCTCGCTGTTGAGAGCAGTAGCTGCAGTGCCTCGACGATCTGGATCTATTGAGAGCAGAGTCTCTAGAAGAGAAATAACAGGAACCGGAAACTCTTTGAATGTCTCTGCTATATTTGATCCATATGGAAACATTGGTCTTAACGGAGCCGAGAGCTTTATCTTAGTCCAATAATCCTCTGAAGGTGATCCACACAACTCAAATATCTTTTGCAGTTGGTCTGTCTTAACACAGATAAAAAAAAAAAAAAAAGGTTCTGAGACTTTGCTTATCTGGTTAAAAGAACAAGACTGGTTTTGAATGTAATAATTGCTTACCTCTTTTTTACCAGGAAGGATAGGCTTTCCAGCGTATATCTCACCTATTACACAGCCTGTGCTCCACATGTCGATGCCAACACTGTAACGAGAAGCTCCAAGCAAAAGCTCAGGAGGTCGGTACCATAGAGTTACAACGTTTGTAGTCAAAGGAACACTGTTGTGAGGATCAAAGAACGTTGATAGTCCAAAATCAGCAATCTTGAGGACTCCATGTTGGTTTATGAGAAGATTAGAGCTTTTTATATCTCTATGGAGTACATGGTTAGTGTGACAATGATCAAGCCCTCTTAAGAGCTGCGTCATGTAGCATTTAACCTGAAAGAGATTGATAAGAATAGAGAGATGTGGTGATTGATGGGTACAAAGATGTTATGAAAAAAGGTACCTGAGGTTCTGAGAATTCAACACCGAGTAGTGAAGAGAGTCCTAAGAGGTCATGCTCCATGTATTCGAAGATCATGTAGAGGATAGAGGAGTCGTGTTCTACAAGCATTAGCCCTTCTAGTTTGATGATGTTTGGATGGTCTAGCTTGCGGAGGATTGTGATCTCTCTGGCTATGCACTTGATGCTTTCTGAGTCGGTGACATCGAATCTGATTCTCTTCAGAGCTACGGTCTTGTTGCGGAGAAGATCTCTAGCTTTGAACACCTTGCTGAATGTTCCTCTCCCAATCTGTTTATCAAACGAGAATCAATAAGGAGAGGGAGAGTCTTATAAAGAGAAGGGAGAAGAGAGAGAGACTTGTTCTTGCTTCTCGAAGTGAGATTCACGGCGAGGAATCCAACCAACCAGAGCTTCACCAGCGACGGAGATAAGCCACGGCGGCCAACCGGAGGCAGCTAACTCCGTTGAGCGAGGAGGAGGATTAACAACAAGAACGCTCTCTTCTCTCTTCAGCTCCTTAAGACCTAACTTATTATCACTTACCTTCAACAACTCTGAAACATTTTGAGCTTGATCATCACCATCACCCTCAGCTATAACCATTCTTGATGGAGGCATGTGGAAGCGAGGACGGTGTTCCGGCGACTCTTGTGTTGCCGGTTTCTTTCTCCGAGAAGAAATGATACAACCCATGATGATAAAAGCTTGAAACACACGGCACTGAATGAATGTGTTAACATTGTGAATATGATGGAGAAGAGACAGAATATAGAAATTGCAAATAAAGTAACACAAATAAAAAAAGCGGAAGGAGGAAATGTCTGAAGGCTGTTCAGAACCAAATTCGCCGGAAAGTGACAGGACCCAACCTTAACTTTTTCCTTTTAAAGGAAAACAAATATATTTGTTGGGGATGGATTTACATCCTCCTCAAGACCCATTAGACATTGAACTAGGTCTATATTGATAGAAAGCCCTAAGTTTCATCTTTTTAAAAATAAGAAACTACTTCTTTCTTAGAAAAAATATTTTTCTCTCTTTCATCTAGACTTAAACACTTCTTACAAATAGTTTATGGATTCTTAGATTTAATTTACATTTGTAATCATACATGTAATACAATCTTTGATCAATAAACTCTTTTTGATGTTCATTTTCCATTTGATTTCTATGTTGATTTCTCTTAAGCCTCAAGAATCTAAGAAATATATTTCTTAAATTCTTTATTGTAAGAAATCAAGATCCACGGTTTGGAGCCAAAAAAGAGATGAAGACGAACATGATTCGAACTTCGTTGATGTCATTGGTTTCAGAACGGTGACGTCATCCTTCTCCGGTGAGAGAAACAGAGGCGGTTGTGGGCTGTTTCTCCACACATCTTGTCGACAAATTGACTCATGAGAGAGCTTTATCAGCTCACGATGAAGCTTACGAGATAGAGAAACTGTCCATGAAACTAGAGTTTTCTCTTAATCATTTGTTAAAGTTCAAGAGAGCTCCCATGCTCGGCCAAGCGGTGTGACGATGTTCGGATCGAGACTTCAATGCTCTCATGTCCGTCAACAGCATCAGGTTGCCGAGATTAGTTTTGAGAATGAGGCCTCCACCAACGGCAACGTTTCCAAGTTCCCTGCGAGTTACAACAGAGACCACAGTGGTTTTCAGATAAAGGAAGAAGCTTTCTCAGAGATTGAATGGTTTGTCGATGTCAGGTCATCGAACTCGTGGCCACAGGAAGAGGACGATGACATAGATCGACGACGCCGCCAAAGCCGTAACTTCTCTGATACAGAACGTTGAGAAAGACGATCAGAAGTGCTCAGACGCCATTGATAGAAAGGTCAAAAGCTCTGAGGCTCCTCAAAAGCTCGTGTTGAACAAGATGAAGAGCGTCCTTTTCCAGAGCAAAGAACATGAGAGAGATGCTGAGGAAGTTCTCGATTTCGGGTCTGCACACACCTTTTTTGACAAATTGACTCAGAGAGCTTCTAACTGCATTGCTTCTCCTACTTCCTCCGATGTCACCACCGCGACCACACTTGCGCCGGCTGTTTCTCCGGCGAGTTTGGTTTATTCAGATAAGGCCTCTGTCAAGTCTATGGAGATGTTCACACGCGATACGTTTGCGGCCAAGGTGGTAGAACACGAGAACGTCTACGTCGGGATGCGAAGAAGGCTCCATCATCAACAAAGATGGTCTACATGATTCAATGCTATCTGAGCAGAATAAGCACATTCAAAGAATAAATGCTCAAGAGTTTCCAATGGCTCAGTGCATAAGACACAAGATACATTGACTTCCCATTCCAATGTCTCATCCGATCTCCAGTAGCAAGTCTTCCTTTCATTGCCGTCCATAATATGAATGAATATTTCGGTGTTGCATATTTGAACCACACTTCATTGTACCAATCAGCAGAGTTGATGTCTTTCTCTAGTGAACTGCCATGTTTCTCTCGATGAGAAAGACCTTTTATAGTTGATGCCTTTTTTTTTCAAATTAGAAGTGTTATGAAATTAGTACATGAGGTTCTGAGAATTCGACACCGAGTAGTGAAGAGAGTCTTAAGAGGTCATGTTCCATGTATTGGAAGGGATCCTTAGTAATATATAAGATGGATGGGTCACTCCACTTATCACCAATTGGTTTTAGGTTGGAAGCTCATCTAGCTTAACATGGTATCAGAGACCGATCCATGCAGTCCAATCCGATCCATCATCGATCCAGCCCAAATTTGGTCCATCGATCCTTACCCGAACATTCCGAGATTGACGCTCAAAGAGCAATCATCTCGAGGGGGCGTATTAGGGATAAATGTCCCACATCGGATATTGGAAAGGATCCTTATTAATATATAAGATGGATGGGCCACTCCACTTATCACCAATTGGTTTTAGGTTGGAAGCTCATCTAGCTTAACACCATGTACTCGAAGATCATGTAGAGGATCGAGGAGTCGTGTTTTACAAGCATTAGCCCTTCTAGTTTGATGATGTTCGGATGGTCTAGCTTGCGGAGGATTGTGATCTCTCTGGCTATGCACTTGATGCTTTCTGAGTCGGTGACATCGAAACGGATTCTCTTGAGAGCTACGGTCTTGTTGCGGGGAAGATCTCTAGCTTTGAACACCTTGCTGAATGTTCCTCTTCCAATCTGTTTATCAAATGAGAATCAATAAGGAGAGGGAGTCTTAAAAAGAGAAGAGAGAGAGAGAAAGACTTGTTCTTGCTTCTCGAAGTGAGATTCACGGCGAGGAATCCAACCAACAAGGGCTTCACCAGCGACGGAGATAAGCCACGGCGGCCAACCGGAGTCAGCTAGTTCCGATGAACGAGGAGGAGGATTAACAACAAGAACGCTCTCTTCTCTCTTCAGCTCCTTAAGACCTAATTTATCACTCACCTTTTCTGAGACTTTCTGTGCTTGATCATCATCATCATTAGCGATGATTGTTGCTGGTGGAGAAACTTGGAAGCGAGGACGGTGTTCCGGCGACACCGGTTTCTTTTTTCGAGAAGAGATGATGCAACCCATATGTTGACAAAAGCTTGATGAAACCCACGACAGTGGAGTTACATTGTAATATGAGTGAATATAGAAATTGCAGTTAAAGGAAAGCCAAAAAAAAAAAAAAGGCAGGTAAAGAGAGGGAGATGTCTAAAGTCTGTACAGAACCAAATTCGCCGGAAAGTGACAGGCACTTGAATGTCTTCACTTTTTCTTTTATGGAAAAACACACACATAATTGACGTGGACCCAAATCCAGAAGGCTTAGTGGTGGGCTAATCATTTTTATTCTCTTTAGATTTACGTTAACTTGAGAAACAAGCTAATTGTTAACCAATTCGGTTTAGTCCGCGTTATTCTCTTTAGACTACGTTAACTTGAAAAACAACCTAATGGTTAACCTATTCGGTTTACATGAAACATTTTTTTTTATTTTAACTCCTTAACCAGTTAAATACACATTTTTATTTTAACTCCTTAACCAGTTAAATACACAATGTAATAGGTATTTAACTTATTGACATCTCAGACTTTTGGAAGAAAATATATATAATAAGGTTCATAAATAACACACGTTCTTGATGATTAGTTTTGAGGAGGGATTTTCTTCCATTGTCTTGTCTCAGGAGGTCCAATGAACAAACCGGTCTCCACTTCCATGTTGCCATTGTCATCCATGTTCACTTCCGCTGATGATAAGGTTGATGATGATGATGCTACTACTATTGCTCCCATCCCATGCAACTTTTATTTACAACTCACCAAAGCTCTTAATCAGCAAACATTTTCATTTCATTACAGTAGTAACATTTACCACTAGAGGAAAACATATGTATACCTTCTCCTTCAGCTCTGTATTTTCCTTAATGAGATTCCTCTCCTAAGATTTTGACAAGGAACAGAGAACTTTTTCTTACTTAATGTATTGAAAATCGGAAAAAAAAACATTACTTACTTATATTAGTATATAAATAGATGTGTTCATACGAATTAGAGAAATAATAAGAGTAAATGTGAATTTTGTTTTACCTCTTCCTTCAACTTCTCGATTTCTTCACGGAGTAGTTGGTACTGAAAACAATTGAATATACAAATATATGTAAGCAAAAATTTGCATAGTTAAATAATTTAGTGAATATATACACCTTCGCATGTACATTCCAGTGTATCTTTAAGCCATATATCCACACTAGATGTAGTTGCGTTGTAGATACTCTTTATTAATTACAATATTATCTTGAGATTGATAACATCATTAGTGAAGGCATGCAAATCATGCACATAGACGGCAACGATATACTCAAGCATGGAACTCCACAGACCGAAATTTAATATCATCATTAGTGAAGGCATGCAAATCATGCACATAGACGGCAACGATATACTCAAACATGGAACTTCACAGACCGAAATTAAACAGCATATTAGATGTTTAATAGAAGGACATATATTGTTCTACATAAATATATATATAAAAAATCATATATACATTTATAGTGTGATTGTCAATAAGATTTACCTTCTTGGCTCTTATCCTGGTCAAGCCTCGCTCTAATTGATTCTCTAACTGTTGCAGCTCCTCAATAGAACATGCATCAATACCTTCTCCAAGCAATTTCCTGCAATTGATATACAAGTTACATGATATGACAGTTTCTAATTCAAATCAGTAAGTAATTTGCTCATCCGATATTAACAGTTCCAAACCGTTTAGATATCTCTAGTTGCTCAATCTTTTTTGTTAAACCATATATCTCGTCTCTTGCTTGCTGTCAACCAAAATATGAATGAGAATTAATTCGAAGCATAACTAAAATCAAAGATTCATAAAGAGTTATGATTACCTGAGAATTATCATCTCTCTTGTGATTAAGTCCAGTTTCTTTGACTCGTCTCTGGTATCGTTCTATTGTGTTTGCGATACTGAAAATAATTAAGTGAAAACCAAAGAGAGTCAAAAACAAAACTTAATTAGGATATGATCTCATGTTGTAATAAGAAAAACAAAGAGGATTAATCATGTAAATAATGCTTAGTTGCATTGTTGCCAAAAGTTAGGATATGATCTCATGTGTTCGAGGATGATATGTTATATATATGACTAATATATTTTAACCATTTTTCGTTTCGGATACCCTCTAATTTTGAAACAAAATCTTCTCATTTGATTAAATGAAAACAGAAAATTCGTTCCTCTTGTTCTATGTAAAGATTTGTTCCCATTTACTTCAAAATGCAAAAGATAGTAAATACCATAGCAACACATACATACAGACTGTATATATAGATGCACATGGACATGCTCAAATCGATGCTGAAATAAATAACCTTCGCCCTTTAAATATAATTAAACACTGTGTTAACACTATGATTATGTGGTTAAGAATGCCTAGTTAATTGTGATTAACCTCTCTTGGCTTTGCTCAAAAGACACGTGAGTACACGTATATTCTTGAAGTGTCTAATCGTTTTAATCTATATATATGTTTAATCAGCATCAAACAAAATGATCAGTAAAATTATAACTAAATTAAATACATAAAAATAAGAGAAAACATAGAATGAATATAATTCTGATCTACACACATGCGCTGACTCCTTCACTGTCATTGCTGAAGTAAAGCGTTTGTGTGTGAAAAGTGAAGCAAAATCTCTCTTTGTTGCCACATTTTCACATATTTATATACATTTAGATAATACATTCATATACACACATATCAAAAGAAGCATGTAGCCTCGCATATTTATCAGAGTACAAATGTTTTACATCATGTACTCACCATGCTTACACATGTCTGTTCATACATAAATGAGTAATCCATCCATTATTTTCAAACGTTCGTAAGAAAAAAAAACATATATGTATATACTAATGTGTATATTATATATATAATTACCTATAGAGAGAACCCCACACACACACACTTGTAACATGTCTAAATAAGGAAACATACTGGTACTTCCAAGTATGGTATTTTGCCAAATTCATGAGCATTCTGATAAAAACATATAGGCCTAGTTTGAGTAACTAGAGGACACTACTACTATGCTCAAAACTCACATATAAGAAACTAACTCGATTTTGCTCAAAAAGAAAAACTAACTAGATATCATATGTAGGATAGCATTGACTTTTCTTTGTTATACTTATAAATGGATAAACATTAAAGTTTCCAGATCAAAAATATCTCATCAGAGAGAGAGAGAGAGTGTGTGTGTGTTAGTCGGATAGATCAAGTCATCTACAGCAAGAAGTGGATGGCTCACACAAGTACACATATATACATATATATACATCATAGGTTGCAGTGCCATGTAAATCTGGTTACTAAACTACAATCCTACGAAAGTACTCCAGTTTCTTTCTCCGATCTACTTTTAATAACAAAAATCACCACTGAAACACTCTCTATCACGACTTTGACAATCACATAACCAAATTTAATCCATTGAATCTCTGGTAACATCGGACCGGATTACCCCTAAGTCCTAATCGATCGGTGAGGTTTAGCTCAAGTAGATGGATAAAATAGAGAAGAGGATAAGATACACATATGTACGTACCCAGAGCTAGAGAACTCATAGAGTTTGGAACTTGGAGAGAAGATGATCAAAGCAACTTCAGCATCACAAAGGACTGATAACTCGAAGGCTTTCTTCAAAAGTCCATTTCTTCTCTTGGAGAAGGTCACTTGCCTGCTCGTTGCGTTCTCTATCCTCTTCATCTCAGTCTTTCCCCTCACCATCCTTATTTAATCCTTATCAAAATAATCTTCTGCTTTTTAGTTTAATCACAAAACAGATTAATTTCACTCTATAAAATAAGAATACTATCTAAATGTTAAAATTAATTAGATGAATTATGTATGGTTCACAATAACATGAACAGCGAAAAGGATGAAATCTTAAAACTAAAATCGACTTGTAGAAGGAAAAAGGAAGCTATTTATAAATAGAAATTAATGGATCAACGAAAAACTTAAAGACGGATATCAAGATTTAACCTCTTGATTTGTATGTGTATGCGCTTGGATTGATGTGTTTTTCTATTTGTGTGTATATTTATATCTATTTATCTTATCGATCGGTAGAGGTAGATAAAGAGAAGAAGAGAGATTTTGGGAGGAGGGCGTGTGATACAGATTTCTGGGAACTTCTCTCAGAAACCCTAGATTTATCATGAATGAGGGGAGAGAGAAAACAAAATAAAATTTGATATTTTTATGCTTAATATTCGGTAATCGTCTTTATTATTATTATTATTTCAATGCTTTTTATTAAATTTGCCATTTTATGTTATGCCTATAGTGATCTATATAACCTAGACCTGACTCACTAGTAGTCTTGTACATTGCACTTTTATTTTTAGAAACAGCATTACGTAATTTCTTTCTTCTTTTGGTAAAAGCTTTAAATTCATTTTAAGGCCACTACGTTTTTTTTTTATCAAAGGGCCACCGCATATAATTGTATAGCATAGTGTAATCATTCTGTGCGGGGAATAAAAAAGCTTCCAATAGATAACAAGTTTGATTTCACTATTGTGAAAATTTTCTTTTGGATTTTAATTTTTCAGTTCAGTAGTTTTTTTTTTTTTTTTCAGTTCAGTAGTACGACGCATATATATCTGTGGGAATAAAAAAGCTTCCAATAGACAAATTATAACTTTGTCTTGATAGTACGACGCATATATATCTGTTTATACATAAGTAATAAAATCAGAATTGCTTATAACATTCTAGTATATCATTCCGTGAACACTATGGTATTAGTAAATGATGCTCTTGTAGTTGCAGATTTAGCATCTCTGCAAGTAAGAAGTGAAGGTAAAGGGGTCTTAGAGCACCATTATCCCTCAACCCCATAATGGATATCTTATTTTTTTTTAATTGTATTTAATCAATAAAGTTGATTAAGAGACTTGATTAAGAAACTATATATTTGTATGCCTCCATTACAAGTCTCTTATTTTGTGTTTCTTAAAAATAAAATAATGTTAAACATTTTATTAAAATTAAAAATTTTATATTACATAAAACATAATAAAAGATAACATTTTAAACAAAGACTTTAAAATAAAAACATGAAAACAAAGATTATTACAATAAACGAACAATATTTGAAAGAAGCATAGGAGATCAGTTGTTGTCTTCGTCACGTCCAAATCTACGCCAAATATGTTGAACCAAATCATATTTCAGTTGTTGATGCATTTATCTATCACGAATCTTTGTTCGAACACCCACCATATTTGCGATATTTGAAGGGATATCTGTAAAATATGTGAGGTCGACATGTGAACTTTCGTGGTCTTCTCCTTGTTGGAACTCTAAAACATTAAATTGAGTGTATCCATCTCGTTCGTCTTGTACAATCATATTATGGAGTATGACACATGCTCTCGTTATCTTTCCAATTTTGGCTTTATCCCAAAACAACGCTGAATTTTTAACAATGGCAAAGCGAGCTTGCAAGACTCCAAAAGCACGCTCGACATCTTTTCGGACAGCTTCTTGACGTTGAGCAAATAAAACTGCTTGCGGACCTTGTGGTATTGGAATAGATTGGATAAAAGTTGCCCATTTCGGATAAATACCATCGGTAAGATAGTAAGTCATATGATACTCTCTTCCATTGACGGTGAAAGTGACATTTGGAGCTTGACCTTTTATTATGTCATCAAAAACAGGTGAGCGATCAAGAACATTGATATCATTTAAGGTACCTGGAGGTCCAAATAACGCATGTCATATCCAAAGATCATACGAAGCAACCGCCTCTAAAACGATTGTTGGTTTACCCGAACCACGAGGATATTGCCCTTTCCAAGTGGTGGGACAATTCTTCCACTCCCAATGCATACAATCGATGCTGCCTATCATCCTGGGAAATCCACGATACTCTCCAACATCAAGTAGACGTTGAAGATTAGCCAGTGTAGGTCTTCGTAAGTACTCATCGCCGAACTAGCCGAACAAATATATTATCCCTTCCACAAAATTTTCCACACATAACCGAGTTGTTGTTTCACCGAGCCAGAGGTATTCGTCGACCGTATCAGCTGCGGAACCATACGCCAAGACACGAATGGCTGCAGTACACTTTTGAAGGGGAGATAGACTAATCCTTCCGATAGCATCTTTCGTTTCCCGAAAATATTCAACTTCGTTGGAGAGTTGATCAACAATGTGCATGAACAATGGCTTGTTAATTCTAAAACGGCGTCTGAATAAATTATCAGGATACGTTGGAGTATCACTGAAATAATCATTCCATAAACGAATATGCCCTTCTTCACGATTTCTTTCGATATAAGCTCGTTTTTTTCTTTTTTTTCTTCGTTCTTCTCGGTCTCCTTGAATAGTAAACTTCTCAAACGCTTGATCAAAATATTGATCAAATTGTTGATCAAAGAGCTCATCAAATGCATCATCAAACTCCTCGTGTAAAGTGTTTTGAGAAGAAGAAGCCTTAGGGGTGAAAAAAAAATATAGAGAAACTTGTGAAAAAGAGTTTATATAGAGAGACTTGAGAGTTTGTTTAAGAATAATAAGAGAGAATATAGAGAGAGTTGAGAGTTTGTTTAAGTTTTCTTCTCGGTTTATAGAAGATAAAAGAGAGAATATAGAGAGTGTTGAGAGTTTATTTAAGAATAAAAAGAGAGACTATAGGGAGACTTGAGAGTTTGTTTAAGTGTTCTTCTCTGTTTATAAATGATAAAAGAGAGAATATAGAGAGTGTTGAGAGTTTATAAATGAGTTACAAGTCGAGAGATATGTGAGTGTTGAGAGTTTATAAATGAGTTACAAGAAACGAGTCACAAGACATTACAAGAGTCACAAGACACTACAAGACACAAGTCTTAACACGACACAACCAGTACAAGACACTACAAGAGTACAAGACACAAAGTCCGTGACACTACACCACTTCAAACAACAAGTCCGTGATCCTTCAAACGTTTCTGATCTTCTCTATACTTGTCTCTTCTGACACTACACCACTTCAAACAACAAGTCCGTGATCCTTCACTTTTCTGTCATCGACCAATGCTCCTGCAATGAAGATGAACAAGACCATTTTAAATAAAATTGACCTGAACATTAATATAAACACAATTTTAAGAACAAGAGCAGAGAACATTATATTAAGACAAGCGTTTATATTAAAACTATAGAACATTATACATAAGATGAAACAGGGAAACCAACATGAAGATGAAACATACCGAGACTTAACATGAAAATTAAAGATGAAACAATACATAACATGAAACTTAAACATTACACTTAAACTAACTAGGAATCAACTCAGCTATGAGTTTCTTCTTCAAAGCTTTATCATAATCAGCTAACGGTGATTGCTTTGCAACAAAATCATCTTGGAAAGCCTTTCCTTCAGTTGCAAATCCGCCTTCTTAAGGCTCCACATAGACTGGAAGTCATACAGCTCCTTCCCCTCAACCACCGGCCTCTTTCCACGGGCCTTTGCTGCCTTAACACCTATGGAATGATTCGTTCCCTCATCGTTTTCATTTACTTGCGAGCTTGCAGAATGTGAACCATCCCCACACTTTCTCCTTTTCGAGCTGCTTTCATTTTTAGCTGTAGAAGATTCACACCACTTCTGGTCATGGCGAAGCTCATGCCAAGCATGTTCAAGTGTGAACCTCTTCTTATGGTTGGAGACGAAGATCTCGTGGGCTAATTTTATAACATCATTCTCGTTCATACCACTACTTTTCTCCCTGGTAGCTGCTTCACAAGCCCCACAAAACTTGCAAACTAGATCATTTAGCTTGTGCCAACGTTGCTTGCACGTAGATCCCTCTCGTCTTTCACAGCCCGCAAGCTTAGGACTATAGGACAAGTATGTTGCAAGTCGCTCCCAGAAGGCGAGTGACTTTTGCTCATTGCCAACAACGGAGTCTTTGCTAGTGTTAAGCCATGAGCTGATTAGCACTATGTCATCTGTTGGCGTCCAGGTCCTTTGCTCCTTACGCTCTGGACGAGGCTTGCCAACTTTTTTAGGAACTTCCGATGATGAGAGGGAAACAGTATCTGATAAGTTACCGAAGAGAACTTTTTGTTGACTATTTAATAGTTCAACAAAGTTAGAAGAGTCCTCAAACGGATTGAAATCCATTTGCGAAGTGAAAGAGATAGGAGAAGAAAGAGAAAGAGGAGAAAGAGGAGAAAGAGGAGAAAGAGAAGAAAGAGGAGACAGAGGAGAAGGAGAGTGATTGTGCATTCAAGTTTCGTATGTGGAAGAGAAACACATAGATTCGAATTTATGCAAGAAAGAGGGAGAAAAGAGATTGCGCATTCAACACACTCAACCGACGCATTCAACTTTTCTATTTCAAAAGCATCAACTAGAACATCGCTTCTATTAATTACCAACAACCAACACTCAACCAACACTAAATTCAATTCGAAACTAAAGTAATTCGTTTCAGACAAGAGAACAAAACCAATTCAATTCAAAACTAAAGCAATTGAAAACTAAAAACAACCAATTTGTTTCAGACAGTATCACAGAACCAACTCAAATCATCACAGAAGAAGCTAACTAAATTCATCACACAATTCCTAGCTTACCATTAATCACACAAGATACATAACCAACTCATCACGGAACCTAACTCAATTCATCACATAAACACACTCAAAACATCACAGAATGGTAACACTAACCTGTATTGTAATTGTAGTCCTTTGTTCGAAGAACCTTCCACGTGTCTCATTCCACAGAACAAATCAAAGCGTATGTGATTCAACCATCCCAGAACACAAAGACAGAAACAAAAAATTGAATCAACATCCACAAACCAAATCAATATTAATAAAGTAGCAACAAAATGTCAATCGATCCAACACAACAAACAAATCAATCCACAGACAGTATCGAACACAACTATAAAATCAATCTCCTAACAGAAGAACCACAATCTAAGACATGCACTACAAGAAAACAGCGGTATTCTGACGGACATTCCGACGGAAAATGAAATCCTCGGAATATCCTGAGGAATTTCCGAGGAAATTCCGAGGAAACACAAAATTTGGTTTCCTCAGAATATACCGACGGAATTACAAGGAAATATTAATCCGTCGGAATATTCTTATGGAATACCGAGGAAAATGTATTCCTCGGAAAAAACCGATGAATTCCGAGGATATATTATAGTCGTTAGAGAGTCGTTGGGAGATTTTAAAAATTCTGAGGAAATTCCGACGAACTAGCCGTTGGCGTCGGAATTCCGTCGGAATTTCCTCGGGCTGTCGGTAGGATTTCAACTACAAATACAAGCACCACTCTTCATCTTCATTCACTCCATATCTTCATCCTCCCTCTTACTCTCTTTACACACGAATTTGATTCATAAAAAACATGTCTTCTTCAAATTATTTTTGTTATTGGATCGATAGACCTCATTTGGATCCGAACACAAGATTGCTTACGGAAGAATACCAACGAGGTATTACCGAATTCATGGGGTTAGTTCACCGACAACCGGAAGCAAAAACAGGTATGTTAAGATGTCCTTGCTCTAATTGTAAAAATAGAAAGGTTATTAAAGAGTGGGATGTTTGGACTCATCTATATTTGAGTGGGTTTACACGAAGTTACAAAATTTGGTATCATCATGGGGAAACTGATTATGAACATGGTAGTACTAGCGAACCTCAGCCAGCGGTTAGATTAGAAGAACCAATTAGAACGGATGTAGATTATGGTGTAGGTACTGAGCAGATGGTAAATGATCATTTTAGAGGGGAAGATTTACCCAATGCACAAGCTAAGAGATTTTATGATATGTTGGATGCTGGAAAGCAACCATTGTACGAAGGTTGCAGAGATGGTCATTCAGCTTTATCATCTGCTACAAGATTGATGGGCATTAAAACAGATTATAATTTGGCTGAAGACTGTGTGGATGCGATTGCTGATTTTGTAAAAAGTATTCTACCCGAGGATAATGTAGCTCCTGGTTCATACTACGAGGTTCAGAAACTCGTAGCTGGTCTTGGTTTATCGTATCAGGTAATAGATGTATGCAGCGACAACTGCATGATTTATTGGAGGGCGGATGAACAGCGGGTTACATGCAAATTTTGTGGAAAGCCTCATTATAAATATACGAGTTGAAGAGTTCCAGTGCCATATAAAAGGATGTGGTATTTACCTTTGACGGAAAGGTTGCAGAGGTTGTATCTATCTGAACGCACAGCGCAACCAATGAGATGGCATGCGGAGCACTCAACAGATGGTGAGATCAGACATCCTTCAGATGCAAAAGCGTGGAAGCATTTCCAATCAAAGTATCCCGACTTTGCGTATGAAAGAAGAAATGTCTACCTTGGATTATGTACTGATGGTTTCAGTCCGTTTGGCAAGAGTGGAAGACAATATTCTCTATGGCCCGTCATTCTTACACCATACAACCTCCCCCCAAACTTGTGCTTGCGACGAGAGTTTTTGTTTCTCTCGATTCTCGTTCCCGGACCAGAGCATCCTAAGAGATCACTTGATGTGTTTCTTCAGCCACTAATATATGAGTTGCAACAACTATGGGCTCAAGGTGCTGAAACATACGATGTTTCGTGTAAAGAAAACTTTCAAATGCGGACAGTACTAATGTGGACAATAAGTGATTTTCCAGCATATGATATGTT
>NC_027748.1:10157882-10164255 GCF_000695525.1 Brassica oleracea var. oleracea
AGGAAATGAACCCTCGGAATATACCGAGGGTTCATTTCCTCGGAATTTTTTGATGAAAATTCCGAGGAACATTTCGTCGGAACTTCCGAGGATTGGACCATCGGAAAGTCCATCGAAATATCCCGAGGAAGTTCTCCCTCGGTATATTCCGAGGAGCTTTCCGACGAACTGGTGGTCCTCGGAATTTCCTCGGAAATTTGTTTCCTCAGAATTTCGTCGGAAAATTCCTAGGGATTTCCGAGGAAAAATGAATTTCCGAGGAGTTATTTTCGAGGACTTGTTTCGTCGGTATATCGTCGGAATAACGTTATTCCGACGACATACCGACGATTTTTTCCCTCAGTATGTCGCTGTTTTCTTGTAGTGATGCTTGATTCAAGAAGGCGATTCATAAGGTTTACCTTTTGATTCGAACTGACCCACCGCAGAGAGCGATCGTCGCCGCCGTAGAGAGCCACCGAGAGACAGAATCTAACCCACTAAAACATATCAAACATTCGATCAGAGCAAGAAGAAGCCTCATCAAAAACGTGCATGATTGAACACCACAAGAACAACTTAACCTTTCGATTCGCAGAGCGAGACAGAGATATAGAACCGTCGACGTCGAGGAGAACCACGGCGATGGACAGAAACAGCCGGAGCCGTTTCGTCAAGGAGCCACCGAAAGCGACAGAATCGCCTTTTCCATCGCATGCAGAGAAATTGAGAGAGAGAGAAGAATGAAACGACGCCAAACGAAGAAACCGCTCCTCTGGGCTCCCACATGCCTACACGTGTCCACGAACATACGCCTCTTCCGTCCCCATATTAAGGCACGGCTCCACCTTAATTATGTGTTTTTCATTTATTTTTAATCACAAAATATCATAAGATACACCCTTAAATACGGCGATAATGATGCTCTTACAGATATAAAATGAGATGTGGACAAAAATAGATATTCTATAAGATCTTGACACGTGTCCATGATAACTGACAACCTACAGATCCGGTGTCCGTCAAAGTGAGTTTCCCCAGTACATCTGTGGACAACCAGCATCTCTGTCGGTTGCCAGCTCCTCTCGGACAAGATGTGCTTAATTATTTAATCAAAACAAATTGAATTAGTACTAAGTTTTGAAGTAAATGGGTAAAAGTTTAAGATAAAAAGTCACGGAAACAATCGTAATTTATTAACATTACTTTGTTTGGTGCGCTTTCTTGCTTTTGCTTTATTCGTTCCCGGCGTTTTTTTTAGTCATTTAATTATTGTAACTAGTCTGCATGACCAAGTGGTTATCCACTATTGGATGCTTTTTTTATTAAGCTAATAGTATTTAATACATTTAAATACTAACATTTGCATTTATTCATCTTTTCATATCTCGGTACAGGTGTCGCACGCTGCAAGGACCACATCGTTTTCACAGTTTTGAGTTCAGTATTGGGGATTTTGCCTTTACTTACATTAAAAAAAACAAAACCTATCCAACTTTTACTTTGCACAAAAAAAAACTATCCAACTTTTACAAATAATTATAATGATAACAGCATTTGCCGATAAACGAAAACAGATCTTGTATAAGTAGTAGTTACATCAAATGATCAAATGAACGTATTGCCACATTTATTCTCTCTGTATAATTTTGAAAATCTAACACAAGTATTTTCTTTTGTTGAGTTTCATCATATGCTGCTGATTCTTAGACTATTGATCAGCACCAATGTAAATCTATAATATGATCATTAGATCACAGCTAAGTTTGTGCTAAGTGATTATTTATGGTTCAAATTAATTTTTAGTGGATGGAGAAATTAATGAGTATAGTATGTATATCAACAGTTGTTTGCCTGATAAATAAATTAACAAGTCAAAAGAGAGAGATCAAACAACAATCTCAAAGGAGAACTAGAAATTAAAATAACGACAACAAAATCAAGAAGCCAAATCCGAATGAAAGTATTAAGTAAATCACAAATGTAGTGATGACTTAACAACTTAGGAAACTAAAGATTAACAATGCAACTTGCGTGCTTCCCGAAAGTAGTCGCCTTAATATGATTTGAGCCTTGATCAAACTTCAACATGGTTTCATCGCAGTCATAGCTCAGTGTACCTTCCTCTGTCTCCTCCCTACAATCCGTAAGTGACAACCGCGATCCAAACCTCAAATCAGTCCTCTCTTTTATAGCCTCCATAATCTCTCCCATGCCAGCTGCACCTCCCAAATCTTCTTCAGTAGCAACCGCAGAAATATTGAGAAGTTGAGGCATGCCTACTTCGAGTTTCCCGTAACTACAAATAAATCATACATAAGATTTGAAATCAGGATATTAAAATGGTTTCAAACAATAATAGTGCTGTTCGTTTCATTGACGCAGGTTCCTGCGGCTGCGGCTGCGTCAATTATTTTTTCAAATCTTGTTCGTTTCGTTGACGCGGTTACTGCGTCTAGACGCTGCGTCTACACGCTGCGTCTGGCGTCTGCAAAATCTGGACGCCGAAATTATCCGCGGCTGAGTCAAAAAACTGCGTTTATTTACTGTATTTACGATTTTACCCTTGACCTAATTAATTATTTGCAAAAAAGAACATAACTCCATTGACGCAGCCGCTCTATCTTTCTTCGATAGACGCATCTTCGAGCTCCTACATCTCCGAGCTCTCTCTCTTGATCTCTGATATCTCCCAGCTCTCTCTCTCGATCTACACATCTCCTAGCTCTCTCTCTCTCGATCTCCAACGCAAACCCAGTGCTCTCTCTCTCTAACGCAGACCTCAGCTCGAGCTCTCTCTTCTCCGGCTCGAGCTCTCTCTTCTCCGGCTCGAGCTCTCTCATCTCCGGCTTGCGCTCTTTCTTCTCTGACGCAGACCTCGAGCTCTCTCATCTCGACGCAAACCTCGAGCTATCTCTTCTCCGGCTCGAGCTCTCTCATCTCCGGCTTGCGCTCTTTCTTCTCTGACGCAGACCTCGAGCTCTCTCATCTCGATGCAAACCTCGAGCTGTCTCTTCTCCGGCTCGAGCTCTCTCATCTCTTGGGTTTCAAGCATTGTTGAGGTAACTAAGACAAGAAGAAGCTGTTTTTGTGTTTCATGAGTTTTTGAGAATGGGTTTTGGATCTGATGGGGAAAGAGAATGGGTTTCTTCTGATGTTGCGTCTTGAATACTTCTTGTGATAGACTGATAGGATTTGTGTTGTCTGTGTACAATTAAGCCGATTCTCTAGATTAAGCATGTCTTTGTTAATTTTCTGTGTTGATTTTGATTATGTTAACAGTGTCTTGCTACTGTTTTTGAAGTTTATTGGGACTGAAATATTAATGATAATTGAAGTTCTGAATCCAGAATACAAAGGAGACAGACTTTGTTTTTGAAGTACAATTTAAACAAGGAGACAGACTTTGTTGTTTAAAAGTTAATGGTGTTGTTGAGAGCTAATGGTGTTGTTCTACGCTTAATTATAGTACCTTACATTGATTTTGAGAAAATAAAACTTAATCTTTTGGAATATTGATTATGCAAATGTGTAGAGTGTCTACCTTTGTGGAATCATCATAGTAGCTAGCTTGTATTGATTTGAGTAAGTTAAAGTCGAATATTTACTTAATGGTATGGGTTAGTGTAGTCATGTCATGCTTTTAAGGTAAAGAGTTTTGTGAGTTGAGCCTTTGTTGTATTCATGTAGATATTTGTTACTTAGTTTTGTTTTTGTTCAGGCCTTCAAGATCCTGATTCTGTGTTGGGTTCACTCACACGTGAGATCAAAGAAGTTGGGCCTGATGGGCAGGAGGTATATACTTTGTTCTCTGGCTTCGTTTTAGTTGTTGGTAATGGTCCTGATCTTGGGATATTTCTATTTGTAGGTTACTAAAGGTGTACCTGCTGTTACGGAAGAAGTGACAATCTCTTATTTTGAAGCTATATATTGTATTTAATAGCTTTTCTCGAGCTAGACCAAACCCATCTCTTCCTTTTCTCGTTGAGGTATTATTTTTGTCTATGTTCTGACTTGAGAGTTTCAAATTGTTGCAGTTTCCCTGGAAAATCTTTTTGAGTATCTCTGCTGCTCCGGCACAAGCTTTTATTGCTTCTTCTTTCTTAGTTTCTTTCTTAGGTTTATGTGTTCTGGATATTGACGTTTTAGCTTGATATAATCTGATGGGTTTGTTGGTTACTGGTGTTTTGGTTGATGATTATCCAATGTATGTTTTAATACTGCCGTTGATGAGACATGAGATTGGTCTCGTTCTGATGGTCTCTTGTTATGATCTTCTAATGGGTTTGTTGGTTACTGAATATCCGTGATTGCAGGCTCTCTCGTCTCAAGCTGACACTCTCAAGTTCAAGATGACAAAAGATGTAAGGCTCTAGACTAAGCAGTGTCTTTAATTCTCTTGTTTTCATTTTTGATATATGAACTTGAGTGCTGTTGAACTTGAGTGATTGGTCTATAACGTGTTGGATATATGAACTTGATGATGTTTTGTGTCTTGATGTTCCTTTGAACTTGAGTGCTGTTTTGTGTCTTGATGTTCCTTTTCTTGGCTTTAGAACTGGCCTCCTGAGGAGACTAGATACTTTTTCCAACTTTATGCCGAAGAGAGAAGAAAGGGAAATAGGACCAGTACGTCTATGAATAAAGTAGGGAAGGAGAACATCATGGTGGCGTTTGAAGACAGGTTTAAGAAAGGATATGATTCTTGGCAGACTTTCAAGAACAAATACGACACAAGTAGGAAGAAATACACCAAGTTTAGGAAGTTAACTAAGAATAGGACAGGGCTTGGGTTTGATAACTTGGGAAGGATCGATATGTCAGATGATTGGTGGAGTGAACGAGAAAAGGTTAATTTTGCTTATCTCCTGTGTATTTTTCTATAAAATGCTTCCTGTTTGCTCTGCTCTCTTAGAAAATGATGACTAGTTAGTTAGTTAGTTTCTGGAACCCTTTTGTGATCTTGCTAATGCCTCCTGTGTCTAGCTAGTTAGTTAGTTAGTTAAGTATGACACAGAACAGAGGCGTGTCCTTTTAGAATTTAAGTATTGTTATTCACTAAGTATTGTAGAATGATTCATTGACGTTTGCGTTTTCAGTGATTAACTCTTTCTTTTTTTTATATATAGGAGTGTCCTGGGATTAGAAGATCCATGTGGAAAGAGGAATTTAATATGGATCTGTTTGAAGAAGAGTTCCGTGCTGTAGTAGTAACTGGAGCAGAAGGATGGAGTGCTCAACATGGAGAAGGAAGCTTAAATTCTAGAGTGGGTGGAGATGAAGGTGATGAAGCCGATTCTCAGCCAGCAGCAGAAACAGAAACTCAAGCAGCAGCAGAGACAGAAACTCAGCCACAAGCTCAGACACAAACCCAACAGAAGACTCATTCCGGAAGTTCAAGAGGAAAAAGAAAGCGTAAAGAGAAGGATATGGTTGTAGAAGCTTGTGACAAACGTACTGAAGCTCTTATGGTGAAGAATAGGATAGCGGAACGGATGTTGGAGCGTCAAGAAGCTGCTAGTGTTGAAAATGTGTTACAGATACTGTACACATTGCCTGGAGTGAGAGAGTGGTCTCCACTATATGAAGCAGCAATGGAACATCTTATAGACAATGAAGGGAGCAGAAGGGCTTTTATAACAATGAAGACAGATGAAGCTAAGACTAAGTTTCTAGAGCTTAGGACCAAGATAAAACGTGACTATGAAGCTTAGGACTAGTATGGAACTTAGAACTAGTATGGAACTTTTGCTTTTGGTTTGATCTTTGTATGAAACTGCTAGTATAAATCCTTTTGGTCTGATCTTTGTTGGAACTTGATGGTATTGTTTTGTTTATATAAATATGTCTGTTCTACTTGCATTTTTTTGTGGTTAAACTTGATGTCTTGAACTTGTACAGATTGGTCTTGTTACAGTTTTAGCAGGTTCCATGTCGTGTCTTGTTATATGAACTTAAATCTGTCATGCTAATAGAACTTGATGCATTGTGTCTTGGCTCTGTCTTGATCTTGTTTCCATTATAAACATTTGTGAACTTGAAAGATGGCGTGGCAAAAGCCAAACATTTGTGAACTTGTGTCTTTGGTGGATGTTGTATTTACAGATTCGTGATGGTCTTGGTATAAATGACTTATATGTCTTTATTCAATATGGTTTTGTAGATGCTTGAAAGATGGATGTTGGAAGATGAGGATGGTGATTATGAGGATGAACTTGGTTTGTTTGATGTGCCTATCATTGAGAGATTGAGTCATAGAACAGATCGAGGAGCAGGATGGCGACATGTTCAACAACTTATGTATGAATCTGATCAGCAATGTTATGACATTCTTCGAATGAATCAAAGGAGTTTTGAAGCTTTGTGCAAGATGCTAGCTGAGCGATATGGATTG
>NC_027748.1:10165548-10181888 GCF_000695525.1 Brassica oleracea var. oleracea
AATTTTACAAATTTAAATCTACATTTTATTTATTTAAAATACAATTGTATAAATTCACAAAATTCATAAAATTAAAATATGAAATAAATGAAAATTGCGTCTGCGGCAACCAAACGAACAGAACTAAATCTATTTTCTGCGTCTGCGGCTGCGGCAATGTCCTGCGTCTTAGAAACGAACAACAAGTTGCGTCTACGGCTGCGGCTGCGGCTGAGTCTGCGGCTGCAAAACGAACAACAACCAAAGGAATAGACGCAGCCGCAGACTCAGCCGTAGCCGCAGCCGGAGAAACCTGCGTCAATGAAACGAACATCACTAATAACTACCAATAAAAAAATGAACTTCCAATAAAACCTTTGGACAGAGGACGTAACAAGAGTAACATTCTTGTAAAGAAAAGAGGCTTGGAGGTTTCCTTGGAGGCATATGTAATCACCAACAAGTTTTCCAGGCACTCTTATCAGTAAATCCCATCTAGCACTAACCAGAGGAAGATAATGAACTTGTTGTGTTGTACTATTATTATTAAGCTCGGTTGTAAAACTCATATGAACTATTTTGATCTCGGGCACTAGCATACTGAAAAGTATCAAAAACCAACATATCACGAGGACAAAATAGCAGAGTATGAAGCATGCTCTCAGGTCCTCTTTTCGTTGTTTCATCTCTTCTACTGTAAAGGGGTTTTGGCTGATCTTCTAGTGTTTCAGATTCCGATCTCATTGTATTATTTTGACTGATCAAAAGAAAAGAGGAGAAAGAAGATATGATAACAGAGAGATTGATTTAATTGAAGTCTTAGGAAATCCTATAATGATGATTTCTACATATATATACAATAAACAAGAGGATACAGCATGCCCAATTAACCACAAAATTTATTGGTTCAATTCATTGTAGAAAGATATATTTCGAAAAAAACTAAATGATATAACTAGTTGACAAAAAGATATAGTAAATAATAGGGTTGATTGGTTAGTGATGTAACTTTGTTTTTTTTTTCCTTTTAAAGACTATGCTGTAGATATTTTGACTGATTTAATTAATAATTGCTGTGATTTCTTTGGAAAGATATCCAAAGCACTAAAATAAAAGCTATAGAAAATCTGATTTCCAGAACTAGTATATTTTCTTTTCTAATTTTTTTTGGCTCTAAAATTCATTTTTGAAAATTACAGCATGATTGCCTACAGTCCTTTTCCAAAAAATATTTTTGTTTAGATTTTATTTTATAAGAAGGGTTTAAACTTTACTGTCTATTTAGTCTAATTTAATGTGTATTCAGTTTCAAAGACTTAATGAAAAAACAAGATATTTAATACACTGAAATTAATAGATTATTTAAAGTAAAAAAACTTACAAAATACAAATGAACCAATAGAGTGAGACTAAAATCCATATTTTATAAAAATGATTATGTTAGATTTAAATTTAGTTTAACCAATTAATTAAGTGAAATTACCTTTTTTCTTATAAAAATGAAAATCCTCAACTGTTGTAAGTTGTAACCAAAGTATAGTTTGAGTTTTAATTTAAATTTAGTTTAACCAATGTATAATTTTTTTTTAAAAAAAAATATAGTTTGAGTATTAAATAAATTATATTTTACTTTGAAGCAAAATAATAAAATAATGAGTAGTAAACAAGATTACCTATTTTTGTAGTGAAAATGAAGTGAATTTAAAAAAGATTTTACTGTAAAGTGTGGAGTGAAAACTAAAGTAGTGTCGAATGTGAAGTCAATATCTCTGTAAGCGGTTGAGTAAACCATAGATGCTATTAATATCGGTTTGGTTAGTCCCGGTTTTGTATCGTGGCCAAACCATTCGAAAATCAATACTCTCGTTGTTTATATCGTCTTATGTACTTCCTTGCTTCCTTTGACTCAATTTCTTCACAAATTCCACGAAAGAAAAAATCGCTTCTCCGATTGAAACTGACTTTGACGTAAGAGGAGGCGATTCATCAAAGCACTTTGTAATGGCGATCGATTTCTCCCAACTTCCTCCTCCGACTTCGAATTTTCCCGCCAAAAAGAAGCAGACGAATCAGATTCAGGCCTCCTCGCAGAACGAAGCTGGGAAGAATCTCAGTTACAAAACGAAGGAGATCAAGTTTCGTAAGCGAGATAGGCAGATCGTTCTCCAGAGCGAGAACGGACCGTGTCCTCTGATCGCCATTTGTATGCGCCTCTTCTTCTCTCCCTTTAGTTTTCGCTTTCGCTAGGGTTTACGAACTTTGATCGGATAGGGAAGAACAAGTGCGAATCGGCTGTATCTTGCATCGTTTTCTTGTTTGTGAAGGAGAATTGTTCGTCTACATCATCGTTTGATTTGTGTTGTATGCAAATGCAACAGGTAACGTTCTGATCTTGAGAAACGAGATGAATCTATATCCTGATCGTGATCGATTCCAAGTATCTCAAGAGAGGCTGCTGAGTCTTGTGGCAGACGTATTGTTTGATGTAAAGTTTTTCTTTGCTTCATTATCTTAATCTCTGACCATATGATGATGATGATAGTACATGAGAGAATCTGTTTTATTTCTCATTCTCATGGCAGAGCTATCATGATGATGATGATGATGAGTTTACTGAGAACCAGCAACACAGAATTGCTGACGCCATTAATCTCCTTCCACGTTTGGCGGATGGCATTAATGTCAATATTAGATTCAGGAGGTTTAATCTAATCCTCTCTATCCTCTGTTTAGTAATGGAGATTTCATAATCGTTAACCGCAAAATGTTTCCTTGCTTGCAGGATTGATGACTTTGAGTCTACACCTGAGCTAGCTATATTTGATTTACTCAGTATTCCCTTATTTCACGGATGGATTGTTGATCCCCATGTTATGATTCTTTCTTTATCCAATAGCATCCTCCATTTGTAAATTTTGAATGCTGACTGATTCTCCTCTGTTTGTCTCCAGGATTTTGAAACCGCTAATGCAATTGGATGCAAATCTTATAATGATTTGATGACTGGACTTGTTACTTTGGAGACACAGACTCTAAAGGCTCGAATCGGCTCTAAAGAATGCTCTCTTGATTTTACTGCTACGTTTACTCCAACTCAACGTTGTTTGAAGAAAACAAGATCTTTTGCTGACTCTACACCTACATCTGCTGAGCATAGTCAACTCGGAAGGGGAGATATTGAAGAGGAAAGAGTGTTGCTGCGAGCCTTGAGGTTCTCTGAAAGGGAAAATCTTGGTATTTATACTCGCAGAGACTCGAGCAGTGGAGGAGACTCTGTGTCTGGATACTCAGATGTATATCTTATGTCTGAGAGTGACTCATTAGTAGATTCTATGGACGCTGGATCTCCTTGTACTAGCACCCCTGGAAGTGGTAATACCTGTCAGAAGTCTAAATGTAATGATCAGGTTTCTTCTAAGGAATCAGGAGATGAGACAGTTTGTGTTCTTGGGAATAAGTTTGATGTGGCGGAAGAGACACATTCTTCAACACCAGGCGCTCTTGCAAGTGAGCAGCTGTCTTCAACGGAATTGGGAGATGAGACGGCTTCTGATGTCGAGAGTAACATCAAAATGGTTGATGTGCATGTTATTTTGGAGAAGAATAATCAGGAGTCAACCAAAAGCGCTAGCAGCTCTGAGATTCAATTCAAGTCTGAAGCTGTAACTTTTGTTAACACAGGTAAACTCATTAAGCTATGTTTATGAACTGGCTCATAGTACAGTATGAATTTGTGTTTGATCTGAAGTTTCTTACTCAATTATGATCACTGTATTCCCAGATCTTACGGACAGATCCCAGGATGATGATAATGTAGCCATGTATGAAGCTGAGAAATCTGTAACCTTAGGCTCTCCAGTGTATAAAGGCCAGTCACCTCTTGGCCAAAGCTCTTCTGAAGGGAAGGATACAAATGGGGTCACGCCAAGAGAGGGTAAGTTTCAAACATATGAGTTATATCTATTGCGCATAGAGACAACTCTGTACGTGTTTCTTTCTTAAGAAAACTTCACCATGGTTGAATTTTCAGGTGAAGTGATCAAGAACTTCTTGAATAATAATGCCAGCCAATTGACGTTTCCCGGGTGCGTGATGGCATTGTTTTCTTAGGGAAGATTGTATGTAACTGGATACATTGTTTTTATCTTTTATAGTCACTGACTTATCATTTCCTCCAGTCTCTTTTTCTTAGAACAAGGCTTTGAAGAAGGTGAACTTTGTGTCTTCTTTCGCAACAATCACTTCTACACCATGCTTAAGGTTATTACACTTATATGTAAAGCTGTAGCTTTTCTTTCCCTGGTATTTTGGATCGATAAGAGGCGATTTCAAGAGTTTATACATTAACAGATAACAGTCTAGAAGGTTAATTCTGATTGGATCTCTCTTTTCTTTTTTCATTTTGCAGTATGACAATGAACTCTATAATCTGGTTACTGATCAAGGCTATTTGAATGAGCGAGACTTGGTTTGGGAGAAACTAAACGAGGTATTTGCGAATTATGTATATGTTATATTTTGTAGAAAGAAGACTGAGTTTTGGTGTATTTTAAAGTCTCACTGATTACTATTTGCTATGTTGTATGGTTTCAAAATTTTCAGGTGAATGGCGATTCAGTTTTCGTGGATGGTGACTTCAAGGTCTTCAGGTGTGAGAGTGGCAACTGGGATCAACAATATGCACTTAGTAGTACTGCGGTATGAACACACTTCCTCTCCTGCTTCTGGAGTATTTTTTTAACACGTTCTTGGCATTTACTAATTTTGGATCTTTGCTTTATCAGGATTATATCTACAGCATCAACAGTGCATCAAAAGAAGGCATGGAGGTTGAGTATGTATTCTGATCTCTGATCTTTTTAGACCATTTTCCCCTTTATGTCTAAACCTATAATCATATTCAATAAGTTCATTTTCTTGGTTATACGCAGTCCCGATCTTAAAATGGCGATGGAGTTGCAGGAACAAGAGTTGGGTGAAGACATTGGTTTTGAGGTACTTTAAAGTGATTTCAATGATAACAAAGTCCTCATAACATCAGAATTTAGATCTATACTAAACATGTTGAGAAGGTATAAGGAAAACACAAGTCTCATTTTACATACATACTCTGTTACTTTTTAGTACAACCATATACGTTTTCTCGTCTTTCCACAAAACATAAGAAGACAGAAAGAAACTTATGCCCATTTTATCCTCTTTTGTCTCCTAAGCTTCTGCTTGTCTTTTGTTATGTTTAACATGAAGAACATGACCAGGGACCTCTTGGTGCAGAGTATGTTCTTGTACCAAAACCTACCAAAATTTCAGTAACGAATAAAATTCCAAAACTCGCAGAAGAATTACCTTAATATCTAAACGAAACTTACCTCAAAAATATCCAACCACAAGATACCAATTAAACTACAATGTAACATGGAGTCATTAACGAAACCAAAATAGCGTTTGATTACATTTCTTCTGCGTAAACTTCAGGAGGATTGTGAAATATTACACACCAAATGACCAAGCATTCTATTCGTGATAAGTTGTGTGTTCAAGGGAGACTGATTGAAGAGGGATGAATGTTAGTCATCAGATGTGTAAACGTGTGTAATATCTCTGCAGGTACCAATGAAGAAGCAGTCACATGTCTTCTTCTTCTTCTTCAGTACAAGAAGTGAGAGCAGTCCAACGATGGTCCAAAGATGGCATATGTACAATCATGAATGTAAATTCTCCTCCTTGCCCTGTAAAGGTTAGCTTCTTTTTCTTTCCATTGATTTTGATTGTTTGGGTTTACAAATAAATTATAGATTTAGCTAAATCAATCAGAGCTTTTCGATTCTTGCTTGGTTGTAGTTGACTATCATTCCTTGGTCCTTTGTAATTTTGTTTCTTTAGTCAAATTTTTGTAGTGAATTTTTATTCAATCGTGTAAATGGAATCAATGAATGTATGAATATTTTGAGAGTACTTTTTGCAATTGTATCAAAAAGTAAGGTGGATTCAGTTCATTGTGAGAATCCCTCTTTTCCTAATATGTCTGTTGAAAAGAAAACGATAAGAAGATAAACATACCTTCAAATAGCTTGAATTCAGCTGTATCATACTCATCTAACGTTCGATGGCTGACCAACACTCTACCAAGATGCTAAATGTCATATAATTCACATGTTCTACTTCGACGAGACAGTGTGATGAAGCTGATATAGAACAGTCAATTCATAAAACAAAAAAAATTTATAGCTGTAACCTGAATAATCAATGTATGTTAAATACACACAAATTGATCTGTGAATTACTAACACTTATATAACATGAAATTCTAAGAGAATTGTAAACCATGTGATAATCTTTTTACAAATTGATCAGAAATAAGAAAAAAGAGAGGTGGAATATCTTCTATATCTCTATACTCTTTCTTTCCCTTGTGTTGGATATAACCCTCAAGTCTAAGAAGATGAAGATGAAGATGAAGAAGAGCTTCAACTCGTTTTTTCTTCATACCCGTTGAAGAACCCTCAAGTCTAAGAAGATGAAGATGAAGGAATAAGAGCTTCGAGTCCTTTTTTCCTTGTGATACCAGTTGGTACACCATAACAGACCGGCGCAGCCCCAATCAAGTATGGCAACGTACACACTTCTCTAGCCGCAGCCATGAACGAACCTATTTTGCGTCCATGCTTGTGGTTGCACTCAGTCTTCCCTGACCTATCAACATTCGATTGAGCTGCCTTGTTACGCGAAGACGGCTTCCTTGTCCTTTTGGTGTTGTTGCCCTTCAGATTCATGGCTGCAAGTTCGTTAGCTAATAACTCACACTGGCTGCAACCACCCTCTGAAGGAGAAGAAGAAGAATCTGATCTCTCTCTCAACCAAGCTTCCAACAACGCTTTCCCAAACCGATCAATGTCTCGGTCTGTTACGTCCCACAGGTTCGCCACAATGGCTGGAGATCCAGCTAAGAGATATGAGAGTGGTATGCCTTGTGGGATGTAGCAGCCTTTTAGCCATAGTGAACCACTACTGCATCCCATAAGAAAAGTTGCAGAACAGTTATCTAGCTTCTCTATTTCGCGACTAGACAGATACTGTGCTCCTGCAGTAGAAGATCTGATTAGAAAATAAGTAAACGAACATCGCATCAAAGATTTACTGTAACGATTAAACGGCTAAAAAAAAATTTTTCAGGAGTGTTCAAGGAATCATGATACCACTTCCATGACCGAAATATAGAAATAGATCATGATTTTGTAATGCTTCTGTCAACTCTTCAGCACTTGGTACTGATCCAGCTTTCCCCTGAAAGTATACGCACAAAAAGTAAGCATCAAGAAAAAGGTTAACTACAAGCATGCTGGCTTTATTCATATGTTACCTCAAAGTTTTGATCTCTGAACCAACTCTCAAATTCTCCTTGTGTCTCGCTGAGATCACCACCAGGATTCAACAAGTAAAATGAATCTAGCGGATCTATAAGAGGGAAGGAAGCAGCATGAACTCTTTCTGGCTCTCCTTGGAGAAAGCGCTTCTTTAGCACAGCAGATATGCTACCAACAGAAGGCATTCGGTACACCTCCTGTTTCCTTAATATTGGAATATTCTCCCAAGGAAGCATCTAACCAAAAATCAGAAGAAAGTTGCAGGTAAGCAAATCTATACACGCACGGAAAGAGATACTCTTCTTTGTCATAGAAACCAATACACTTAAAACTAAGCCTGTCAATATTTTACATTCATCAAACACAATGACTGATCTCATGCAATAACTACCGTATATTTCACTGGTAAGATATACGTTGTTCAGCCTTTGAACCGCAACAGATAAACCAAGCAGAGAGTCGAACGTTGTAATACATATGCAGTGAAGTGATAAGGATGTAATTTACGAACCTGAACCTCAGGATCTAACACCAAAATGATAGGCTCTCTATTTTCATTTTCGTCATGTTTCTCTAGTTTGGTTGCTGCTTCATGTATCAGCTGTAACGCCAACCCATGCCTGCTTTCAGAAATATTAGGCGCGGCAGTAGGAGTTTTACAGCTATCTTCTTCATAAAGATAGCCCCCTCTACCTACATAGCAACCATTTCTTAAAGAAAGCTGAGCCACACATGCTTCTCCTTTAAAGTCTTCCACCCCACCTCCAAGAATAACCTTCAAAAGCATCTCATTAACTTCCATTTTGCACTTGGACTTGAGATCTTTTACCAGTTTTTTCTGTACAGAGTCAGGCAAGTTGAAGTTTGACAAGTCTCCAAGAAGCAGACATCTCCAGGGACCCAGCCAGGAATCTTCTAGAGTCCTGGAACAAAAGAGTGGATACCCCAAGTTGTTAACAAAAACGCAGACTCGTGCTTAGTTGTGGATTCATAAGATGGATTACAAACAGTCCTGTCTATGTCATAGTTTAAAATTTTAAGAAGACACATTAAGATATAAAAGCTTTTGGTGGCATGACATTACAAATGTCAAGAAATACGTCAAGAAGTGATCGATCTTTTCTGAACTGTTTAATAGACAGATATCTACACGTGTTATAGAAAGAAAGCCAGCTAACCTTACGAACTTCCTGAGATGATGATCAAGTTTCTTTCTCTTTTTCCACCACAAATGTCTATGCACTCTCGTGTCTTCTACGAGAGATCCAGAAGATGCGTGGCTTTCCTCCAATATTGATCTAAATACTGGAGCTACATCATCTACCACGGAGGAACCCCATGGACAAAGCCAGCGACTCTCCAAATTCTCGACTTGAGTCGCTTCCGTAGAACTAAGATTTCCGCTGTCATCGGACATGTCTACTGATCCAAAGAAATCATGAGTACAAATAGGAAACTCAATAAATCAACCAGTAAGCAGTTCATCTTGTACCTTCTATAACCGAATCTACAGGTAGGAGAGTGGCGACCGGTTGACTTTTCAAGTTGAGGCGTGATATGAGCACCCAGGCACAAACAGGTGAACGGATTCGCATTAGCTCCTGTAACAATTGACAGAAAGCGCCTCCAAGCAAACTAATGCAGACGATTGTTGAGCTTGGAAGATTGTTAAAGAACTCTTCAGCAAATTGTACAAGATCTTGAGTACGCTCAGGAGCAAGCCTACAGTAGCAAGGAAGAAAGAAAATAGAGTAAGCCAACAGAAAAGTATATAGCATGTCTAGTTGCTTAAGGTAACTCATCTCATACCTGGGTAAGTCCAACGCCCCAGGAACCATGCAACTCGAGCAAGTAGCTTCTGTACACTGAAAATACAAGATGTCAGATAAGAGAAGCAACACGTACTTCTAAATATGAAATTGAAAGTACATAAAATATCATCAATAATACTGAGGCTACAGGAGTTAATCCACCAACTGACAAGTTGAAAATACCTCTCCAACCTCTGTCTCTTACCTCTTTATCTGATAGGCACTGTGATTTGTGTCTTCGGCTCAAATTCGAAATGAATTGATAACTAATATGGGTACCAAGCGAGGCTTGATGGAAATATGAAACCCAGTGACTTGCAGACAGCTCCTTCCCATCACATTCGAATGAGAATTCATCACTTGAGGAAGAAAGCATGTATAAAGAAGCAAGCAATCTTGAAACCTTCGGGGAACAAAAAAGAGAGAGAGTAGTTACACCAGAGAGTAATTAAGACTGAAACAGAGGGCCATCAAATAAGCTGACCATTTACCTTCTGAAATACTATTGGAGCCTCTCTGCTGAGTATAAATGCTAATTTCAACCATGACACCAGTTTTGTGAAAGGAACATGAGACAGATCACAGCAAATAGACCTGTTAAAACAAACAATCGGTAGGCCAAGGAGGATGATATGTACACAATATTAAAGGGCATATTTGATCAATTCAGTGTATAACTTTTATCATGCCACAAAAAATTCGCATAAGAAAGGGCAAAGCTTAAGCATGACAAAACTGACAAGAGTACAACCAATAGATGTCACACATACCTGCTCTCCCTGCAATGGTAATTCCGCAAATTCAACCAGCAGAAGTTGTAAAGTATTACTGCCCGATCAATGGCAAATACATCCCTTGTAGCTTCTTTCCCAATAAATTCCAGCAACTGAATGACAGAAGGTTGGTTGTGGCTGAACCGGTTACTTTTAAATAAAACACAGATACTATGCAGTAATGCTTCATGAGCTAGATGAACTCTACCAGAGTCCGCCAAACATTTTCCTGAAATGGAAAACGAGATTGTAAGCAGATATACACTTCTTCTAACGATTCTCAGTGACTGAGATGTTTTTGCCAGAGAATAAACAAAAGAGAGGCAGGCCCATCTGTCATGCTTAAACAGGGGAATGGCCAGAAAAAACACAAACATGGAAATGGAGAATAAGATCAAACTAGTGTTGGCTCGAAACTCCCTCAAGGTTTCCATGACCCTTTACTTTTTTTATCAACAATGGGCGAATTTAAAGGTTACTACAAATACTGAAACTCAGTTCTCATCTACCCCATTAAGCTATTAGATTGTTTTCAACAGGAAACGGTCAAAAGGCCAACTTCATATTGCATGAGCAGATTCATAAAGTGTAAGAGAATACCGAGGTCAACAAGTATTGAGGACGCAAGCCTCCTATGGCAGAGTTCCCATTTCAGACTTACTAAAGTGTTGAGAGACCCTGGTTCCGTAACTTTCTCAGAGAGGCACTGCATACATTTTCCTTTGTAGCAAATGCAAAAGCCATGGTCTGTGTTTTTTGTGTCTAACAACACCCTTTCACACCCAGGACCATCAGATGTATCACAGAAGCCAGCCTTCTTTGAACCAGCTTCATGCACATTAGAACGGTTTTGGCATTGCTCTTTAAGTGACTGACGCATTGAGCGAGTTAACCTTGAAGTTGGCTCAGATATTAAATCATGATCCTTTGACACACGAGTTTGGGAACTTCTAGCTCTCCGACCCCTCCTGGAGCCTTTGCTTTCAGTTGGCTCCTTATTTATACCGAGTTTTGTTTTGCCTGAATTATATCCTATAGCTTCCCCTCCATTTTTATCAATCGCTTTAACCTCATAAAGTTCTTCTCCATCAGATCTAACGAAGCTTTTCCATGCTGGACAACAGATTTTCCCGAGGGCAGCAGTAAACAAACCTTCAGCATGCAAGAATCCATCTGTCTGGGAAACTCTTTCAAGTTTTTTTCGAGATATCTCTCCAATTTGCTTATCCAATGTAACTTCTAACTTCAGTTTGCACTTTCCGCACGAAAAATCTCGCTTATTAGCATTCAATATCTCTTTTACATTTTGGAGTTCCTTTTCTGCCAGATCCAAACTCTGCCTTTTGTGGTAAAAAGTTCCTTGTGAAATTAAAGAAGAAAGACAATAAAAAAGATCAAGTGGCTTACAGACAAAAGTAATAAGTAAAGATACAAGAAAAGACAGTACAGTTGAAAAAAGAGCGATTTCATACCTAAAGCAGAAGAAAAAGCAACCACAAAAGGGAATAGACTTTGAGAGCATGAAATGGCTTTGCCCCATGATAGAAGGGATTCTGCCTCCAGCCCATTCCCTATCAGCTCATTAACAATTCCAACCTGCACATTTTAGTACCAAATTGAGAAACAGAGAAGTGATGAAACCCTACTAGACTAGAAGCTCTGAGCATAAATAGAACCTGAAGGGTGCTTTCCAAATAACATTGGAGTACATTCCAACGACTTAAGTAGCAGCGATTGATGTCCCAAGAAAAATCTCCGCATGGCCAAAAATCAGTTGCTAACGATCTGTACACTTCGAAATTTGTAATGCTATAAGTCCGTATCTCTGATATTTTCCCTGCGTCATTGTGTTTTTCCAGCTGCTTCTCAGCTGTATACTTATATTTCTCTTGAAATAAACGAGTTCGTATTCTATAGGCTTCTTTTGCATAAGAAAGAGCCTGCAAAATAAAACCGCTTAACATCAAGAGACTGCAACAATGAACCTGGAAAAAAATTTATTGCAATATTTTTTTGGAAGAAAATGTAAAATACGTATAATAATTTCACCTCAGAAAGCTTTCCAAATGATATGAGCCTTTCACAGAGATCATAATAGAGATATGCAGCTACGAAAGATGAATGACCAGAGAGTGAGGCCTGAAATAACATTCATTAGCAAAATCTGATATCACCATGAATAATATTTGGTGACAAAAAAATTTACAGATAAGATAAATCTCTTACACTTGAAATAAGTTCTGAAGCTGCATCTGTAATATCATCTATCGTGATGTCTGATTGAAAGGGGCCTTTATCCTTAACGGAGGTACGCAAGAAATCGTTATATAATTCATGAAAGTTCTGCTGGAACCCAATTAGCTTTGCTTTTGAATCTTTCAGGCAATCTATCCAGAAATCCATGCACGTGGATTTGTCACCACAATTCTCTGATAAGCTCAAGATAAAGGCATTACTTATGGGGGAAGGGCATAAGGCGTGACTTAGCCTTCTACATTCCCACAGCATTGCAAGACAGGTCTCCAATTTGACATGCTTCTGCTTAAATAATCGGAAAATCAGCAGGTATATATGATGATGGAGCTCCGTGCATCCCTAGACATGGAAAAAGGTATCAAGGGGCAGATAGAAATAAAGCAGGTACTATACAGTATGCCACTAAAAACCCATAATCCAGGTAGATTATAGGAAAAAGATACCTTCACTGACATCAAATCGATCATATTGTAAAGTAATGGAATTATATCCTCTGTTGGTAGACTGTCCCCACTATCATCTAGACTTGGCATCCCCAGCCATATATTTAGGGAAGTGCTAATGTCTTGAAAGACTATCTGCGCAAAGGAGACGAGGCAAAATATTTCGAGAAAGTTAAATTAAAAGTGCTCCACAAACCACCAAATGAAAAATAAACTATTAACAATTAGAGGCTACGTTTTATGTTGCACCTTCGAATTTGGTTCGGCTTCATGGGTACAAAAAGCTCTCAGGCAATACGCAATAGGTAACTGGTGTGAAGATGGATCACCCTCTTTGTTTGGTCCATGATGTACCTCACTCTGCTTTCATACATAGAAGAAATCGGTCAAGAAATATTTCAAGTAATTAACGAGCAGTTAATTCTGACGTAGTGAGAGGTATACCAATATAGAGATTGCTTCTGATAGAAAACGAATGCAGTCAGCTAGATGTTCAGTTCCAGATGCCCTTGTCATTCTTGCTTTCCATATTAAGACTGTTGCTCTCTCTATATGCATATCCTCTGTGACATAAACATTCTTCAAAAGGATATCTGCTATTTCGATTCGCATTTGTTGACCTAGATTTGAGCTCAAAGAGAACATTTCATCAAAGGCCAGAAGCTCCTGCAAGCATTAATAGAGAAGAGAAAAAGCAAATTTAAAAAGAACACCAATATCATCTTCATAAATTTTACAAATGTGTAAAGTACAAACTTTATCCAAACAATAACTGAAAGGCTGTTAGGATCCCACCTGCTGTAGAATTTTTCCAAAACCCCTATTTGACCGTCTTTTGGAAGATGATAGCAATGAGTACAAAGTTGTACAAGAATCAACCGCATCCAGATTCGTGTGACATTCCCGTTCTATCTGTTGACAGCGCACATTCAGATGCTTGAAGTTCAAGATATTATATATGCAAAGGAAAGTAAGTAATTAACAATTTACCTTAACCCACTGTTTTACAACTGCCGCAGGCCCTGGTAGCCTTCTCATCAGATGTTCAGCTGAAAGCCAATTTTCTAGAATCTGTACGATTGTCTGTCTAATCTTACATCTGCTACATTGCTGGAGTACATCCAGGTAGAATGCACTCCTATTACATGTTTCGCCCACAAAATCCACAATGGCATCTTCTGACAGGTCATTTTCAGATGAACTAGATTGATTTACAAACATCTGACAATCTAGTTCAACACATCTCCATGAGGCCTTCGAGCACAGCTTGAGCGCCTCACATGCCTGCAAGGTAGAACACTTACTCTATAAAATGTACGAAGAAAAAAAAAGGAAGAATATATTATAAAGCAGAAAAGTAGAATATATTGTAACGCATAAGTCCACGCAAATAAAGCAGGAGCAGATTTTTATCCAGTCTTCTACTTGTTTGTATGTAAAATATATAAGAAGTCGAAAAGCAGGTACTCCACCTTTTTTAGCTCCTTATTTCTGTACAAAACGACACCAACATTGTATAGCGACGCTAATAGATACTTGAGTTCTTGAGATCGGATCCATGGACTGTCAATTACACCCTCAAGTAGATGGACACTGATCTGGAAAGGCAGATGTTGGATCACTAAGTTAGATAATGATGACATGTTCAGTAACTTGAACAAGATACTTTCCATTGAATTATATGCACTGCAAATAAATACCAAACCTCCAATTTAAGCTGGGTTCTCAATGAGACAATGAAAGCAGCCATAGTCACGTTTAGCAAAGCTTTATTATTGTCAATTTCTCTACCTCCCTTATCAGACGTGCATCTAAGAAGTGGGCAAAGGAGAGGTGAGAAATGCATTCAACCCACATAAAGATTTCACAAAATAATTAAGATAATTTCCAGTATCCAAGCACATTGAAGATTTAAACCTCATCTCAACTGCCAATGTTTTGCATATTAACATGATAAAAAAGGGGAAAAATAGTAGACAGATAATGCATTTACAGTTGCATGAAATCAATAACTTGAAAGAAGTAACTTCTAAAATTCCCTCAAATATATTTACGTTATTTCCACCATGTGACAAACAAAACAATCTTCCCGAAGAGCACGATCCTGATTAAAAGCTACAGAATTTAGCGTAAGAGAGTAAATGATCGCCACCTTACCTCTGAAGGAAGAGACACCCATCACAAAATTGGAGAAAGGCATCATGAATAGTAGACAAATGAGCCGAAGCGTAGGACATCTCCGAGTTCAACACAATCTTTCTTTTCACTGAATTTATCAAGTTCGCAAGCGGTTGGCACAAGAATTTCATGGCATCTACATATTGTACCGAATAAGCCTTCTTGTTTATGTCTGTACATCTATCATTTGTTTTCTTGGTATAGTTTCTATGTCCACCAACCAATGATAGATCAGTCTGGTTGCCCTCATTCCCTGAGTAACTATCAACCATACCAAGTAAAGAAACTAAACTATGCCATCTAGTCTCATCCTCAAGCAAAGCTTGAATCTTCCAATCATCAGTTGCATCTTTAACCTTGCTGTCTCCAAACTTGGAATCGTAAACCGTGATGGACAACCCGGACGAATAAAGTCTAAGAATCAGAGTAAGTTGTGGTATTGCCTGCAAAACAGTAAAACTATAAACTAACTCCCTGAATAAGTTGAGGCGGGTTTAAATGCCAAAGAGAGGAAAATTACCTCGGAAAAAATAGCTGCCATCTCATTTAACTTTTTTGAAACTTTAACGCAGTACATGTCTTCTGCTGCTCGAAACTTGTGAGCACAGTAAGAGACTAGCTCGACAAAATCCACAATATCCTCATCAGTCCCAGCCTGAAAAAGGAGCAGAGTATTATAAGACATTGCAAGTCTGCGGTAGAGCTTCAACTAAGAAGCTAGCAGAAACCTAAAAGTTACCCAGTTCCAGCAATAGACACAAGAGTAGGCGACACCACAACAAATGGAAGAGTTACAATACAACGCAAGGCCTTTTGTACAAACCTCGAGCTGACATGATAAGCTGCGCAGCAAAGACATTGAAATGTCAATGGTCACTGACATTCTTCTTTCCTTAACTCCAAACAGAACAGAAAGCACCTCGCGCGCAAACTGGAAACAGGCATTGCGTTTACTTTAATTCATCAAATGATAGCAGCTAAAATAGAAAAAAAATCAAAGTACGAAAGTCACCTTAAAAATTCTATCTTTAGACACTGCAAAATCATAATGTTCCTTCACAGTCGTGTTGCAGAAAGAACGCACAAAGTCCAAATCAAAACGTTCAGCTTCTCTAACCAGAGAAACAGCACACTTACCCAAATTCGTCACGAGCAATCTAAGCAACTTCTCATACGCCTTCGCATCTAAAACCCTACACAGTAACAAAACTTCAATCTCTACAATTTCTTAAAAGAAAGCAGCACTGATCTATAATAATAATAATCCCACACTAACCTGAACCAAGCTCTGACCTCATCAAGCAAGACAACTACTTTTCTATACATCTTATCATCCCTTTGCTGACTCATCGCCACAGCCTTAAAAATAGCCGTTACAGCCTCAACCAAAACCATCGCCAGCTCCGCCTCTCCGTCTTTAACCTCCGGCAACAACCGGGACTTAACACCGGACCCCCTCAGCTTCTCCAGAACCTTAAACGCTTGAGGATTAACACTCTCGTGAAACCCCCAAGCATCGAGACAGTAAACCATTCT
>NC_027748.1:10181988-10192375 GCF_000695525.1 Brassica oleracea var. oleracea
AGCTGAACGGTGTGAGGCTTGCAAGCTAACTGCGCGGAGAACGACTCCAAGCAATCCAAGCAGAGCTCGTACGCTCGGAAGAGATCTCTCGCTGAATCGCGAGATTGATTATCGGAATTCGCGGCGGCGGCGGAGGAGAGGCGTCTGGGTAGAATCGAGATCGATTTGTTGAGGAAAGGGAGGAACTGCTTGCCGAGGGAGCGGAGGGTGAGCGCTGGGTCTTCCTTGCGGGAATTTGATTGGAGAGTGGAGAAAGGTCGGAGGTAATCGGAGACGGAGGCGAAGACGTCGCCGGCGTGGGAGGATTCGATTAGAGAGAGGAGACGGACGTCATCGGATGACGTCATCTCTTTGTGGTTTCGAATTGTGTGAGAAGTTTCGGAACTCCCGCTAATCGAAGATTGCACAGTTCTTGTACAAAGATTGTTTCCGTTTTCTGGGCTCGGATATCACTTTAAAGCCCATTCTATGTGTTTCATTAGAAAAATTCCTTTTTGACATGCTAAAACTTAAAGCATCCCAATTCCCAACCTTAAAACTTCAATGTAACTTTTATACTTATCATTTTAGTCTTAAGAATTTATATTATTAATAGTACATCAAATAAAATATTCTTTATTTTATATCCAAACTAAATGAAATAAGTTTCTGCTTGTAGAATATAAAATAATTTGTTTTGATATATATCAAAAAAATATTATAAAATTTTTGACTTCTAAATAATTACAATGAAAAAAATGTCATAATTTTGAATAACCAACAATTTTACAACACATGTTTTAGCTCTTAATTGTTTTAAAAGTAAATTTCATCCTCGATACCGATGAAACACAAGTTATTGTCTATAAGTAAGCAAACTGCTTCAGATACGACTGGTTTGGAGTTTTAATTTTAATACGATACTTTTATATTTTTGGGTACAAATGTTAATTTTTATACCGATTTTTGAGTTTTATAATGTCGCAAGAGCAACTTATTACATAGCGACGGAAAAGAAAAAACAGGAGACAGAACACCAAAACAAGTTAACTATATGGATCAATGAACCAGAAATACAACTCGAGAAGAGAGTGAGCATCAGTCGGATTAGGATGAAGGGAGAGCAGTCTGTCACGAAGTCCCCTGTCCACCTGCTTGAAGAAGATCCCTTGCTGAAGAGATGTGCCCCGGAAGATGCGAGCATTACGCTCCCGCCAAAGATTGTACGTAATGACCTGGAGGATGAGCTTCATAAGAGCTTTGACCTGAGAGGAGAATTTCCCATTGTACTGCGAGATCATAACCACCGCTGCAGGGAGATCAGAGGGAGGAGAGGAGATGAATCTACCACAGAAGCGATTCCACACGTCTATTGCGTAAAAGCAGCCAAAGAAAAGTTGCTGATGAGATTCCCTGCCACTGGAACACAAAACACAATTTTCTGGAACTGAAAGACCCCATGTTGCCAAGCGATCCCTCGTTGGTAATCGTTCTAACATAGCCAGCCAAGTCATGAAAGAACAACGAGGTATTTCTTCTTTGAACCAAACCACATCATGCCAAACAACCTCAGGATATGGTGTTCTTAACCTGTCCCATGTTACCTTAGTCGAGAACTGTTTACCAAAGCCACCAGATTGAGTTCTTCACAGGTAAGTGTCAGCCCCCTTCTCAATAGAAGGAACAGAAGTAGTTGAAAGAACCACTTGAAGAGTTACAGCATTGTCGGACCTTGCAGCAGGGAGAGACCAGTCTCCATTGCGCACTGCTTCTGAGACGGATGCTGAGTTTGGCAACCTAAGCTGCCTTGTTCCAGACGCACCAAACATGAGATAAATAGGTCCCAACTCAGTCCAGTAGTCATACCAGAAAGAAGCTCTAACTCCATCACCTACTGCACATCGCAGAAACTGAGGTAGATAGTTTTTAAGCTGCAACATTCCTCTAATTGTTGCAGAGAATCTCTGGGAGTCTCTCACCAGCCAGTAGTTCTTTCCTCCAAAACGATTTGAAGAAACCCTTGTTACCCATAAGGATCCTGAGTTAGAGAAGAAATTCCACAATTTCTTCAGTTTAAAAATGAGCTCGAACTCCTCCAATTTCCTTAATCTCAAACATCCTTCTTTCTTCGGTTTACAAATATTCGCCCAAGACACACGGGCCCCTGACGCAGAAGTGGTACTATTCTTCCACATGAACACTGCGCACAGAGAATCAACCTTTTCATAGAACCGCTTAGGAAGGACGAAGACTGAGCTCTAGAAGTTGACCATGCTGTAGATAACCGAGTAAATAAGCTTGATTTTCCCAGCAAAAGATAGGAATTTCACAGTCCAAGAGTGGAGTTTAGAAGTGATTCTTTCCAGGAATGGCTTTAATGTGGCCATTGTGATTTTCTTCGGGTCAAGAGGGAGGCCCAGGTACCGCGTAGGAAAGGAGCCACGCTTGAAGCCCGAAAGGTCTGCTAGAACTGTCGCTTGAATATCCGCGTAACCTCCAAAGAAGATCTCCGACTTTGCATCATTCATATCCAGTCCATACCATGCGTTGAAGGTGGTCATAACTGCTTTAATGCCGTTGATTGAGAAGCGAGAACCATCTGAGAAAACCAATAGATCATCCGCAAAGAGCAAGTGGGTAAGCTTCGGGTTAGTACAAAGCGGATGGAGTCAAAATTTGCCTTGCTGTTCCGCTTTATCCAGAAGCTGAGATAGAACCTCCATAATCATAATGAAGAGATACGGGGACATAGAATCACCCTGTCTCAGCCCTTTTTTCCCCTCAAAGAATCCCGCTAACTCCCTGTTAATAACCACTGAAAACCGAGGAGAAGTAATACATTCTCTAATCCAAGAGATGAAGAGAGGAGCAAAATTTTGGGCTTCCAAAATCTTTAGAACAAGGTCCCAACAAACCGTATCAAAGGCTTTACGGATGTCCACTTTAAGCATTCCACTACGGTGACAAGAAGCCTTGTTGTAATTCTTTATCAACTCTGAAGCAAGTAAAACATTTTCTCCAATATGGCGACCCTTCAAAAAAGCGGCTTGGTTTGGGCTGACACACTTCTGCAAGATAGGCTTTAGCCTATTAGCAATTATCTTCGAAATAACTTTGTAGACCATGTTGCAGCAGCTAATTGGTCTGTACTCTCCAAGACCACAAGCTTCAGGCTTCTTCGGAATCAGCGCAATGGCGGTGGTGTTCATGTCCTTCAGCAGACGCCCATTTCTAAAAAACTCAGAGACCGCATCTATTACATCACCCCCAACTATGCCCAAGACGATCTGATAAACTCAACAGAATACCCATCAGGGCCTGGACTCTTATTCATGGGCATAGAGAATATGGTAGCTTTAATCTCGGCCTCTAGTACACTCCTGGACAAGTACGCTTGCTGGATATCGGAGCAACGAAACGGCAGGAGATCCTGCAACTCAGCAACTGGCGCCAGAGAGATAGGCTGATCAGTAGTACCTAGGATAGACTGAAAATATGATGCCGCGTGTGCCTTAAGATCGTTTGCAGTGAAGAGGAGCTGGTCATTCTGATCCTTCAAGAAATGGATGTGGTTCCTAGTAACATGATGGGAGACCACGCTGTGATAAAAGACTGTATTCCTGTCTCCAACATCCGCCCATCTCTGCCTATAGAATTTCTCCTCTGCTGTGAGTAAAATGTTCAACTCAGCTCTCTGAAGATGCTCTTCCCTTGCCGTTACCGGATCAGGAGTAGTAAGCAAGGTTCGCTGCAAGGAATCAACCACTACTTTTTTCTCTCGAACACGCTGGGAGATACCACTATAGTGGCGCCTATTCAGCCCACGGAGGACTGGTTTCAGAAGCTTGAAGGACCGAACCAGCTTGAATTGACAAGTTCCTTCAATCTGAGTAAACTGCCATCCTTCCCTAACAAGCTCAGCATATTGAGGATGATCCGCGAGATGGTGAAAATATTTAAAAGGTTTACAAACCCTTCTTCTGAGTGCAGGCACACGGAACAGGCAGGGGGCATGATCAGATTGACTTGGATCCAAAAAATCTGCATAGGAGTCCGGGAAAGCTTCTGCCCATTGTTGATTTATAAACGCATGATCGATCCTTGTAGAGATCGGGCTGTCATCTTGGTTATTCCTCCAAGTAAAAGGAACTCCCTTCGCTTGAGCTTCGAATAATTCTGCTTCCTGAAGTGTGAGGTTTATTTCTTCAATGCCTGAAGTATCCACCCTGACTGTTAAGTGGTTCGAGTGATGGCTGATACGAAGTATCTGATTGAAATCCCCCACAACTGCCCATGGGAGTCGTGAAACCGGCAATGAAGCATGTAACTCCTCTAGACTCGACAGTAACGAGCTGCGATCCTCCAGTAGATTAAACCCATACACAAAGGTAACTGTAACGTTGACATTCTGAGATGGCACAAAAACTCCACAAGTCACAGCCTGATCCGTAACCTTGTAGACAAAGACAGTAACAGTATGGTCCCATACAAGGACAATCCGACCCGAGTCAACCACTTCATAATTCGCAAAATACTTCCATCCTCGAGGAATGACTCGAGTAATACGCTCCTTATTTATTTCCAAAATGCGAGTCTCCAAAAAAGCTCCGAAAAGAGGTTTGTGGATATTAATCCAATCCTTCGTCATGTTGTGGCGTCTATCACTATTCAGTCCACATACATTCCACACAAAAAACATTATTAATGATGGGCGTTAGGCTTTTGTGACCCTTCGGCCACACTTCCTATTGTTGACTTGGAAGAAAGGTTTGTCTTCACCCTTAGTAGTATCTGAGTCCACTGCCTTACCATTATCAGAGACAGGCTGGCCGGAATCAGAAGCCCCTAGGTCCCCATTTTCCATAGGTGTACCGCCATCAGCTTGCTGAGCGCCTACTACATTTAAATCCTCTGAAAGATCCTCCGGGCCTACAGAGCTAGCAGGGAAACCGAAGCTGTGACCCTCACAGGCGTTCTGAACTACTATCTCTGGCTGTGACTCAACTAAACCATCTACATCAACTACCTTCCCTTGTTTGGCATCAACTAGAGACACAGTCTGATTATCACTCGGAACTTCAACGCTCTCAGGTTCAGCTCGAGCAACAGCCTGAGATCCAACAACCACTACATTTCCTGCATCAACGGAGTCCTTTACAAGCACCTCGACCTCAACTTGAATACCTTTAGGGTCTTCGTTTGCAACCACTTCACCTCCCTCAGTAGGGAGAACACTCTTTTCATCATTTGAGAACACGTTCTCAGTCTCAACATGCGAAGGGGCAAATTGTGATTTGACCTCTCGAGAGCGACCTGGCCTTGATTTTGATCTCTTACGGGAAGGTTCAGGAATCTTCTTCTGGGGTGATGATCCACCAGAGCGACCGGCAGGGCCAGCAGGAACACCCACTTCACAGTCCTCCTTTTTATGCCCATATTTCCCACAATTGTCACACTTTAATGGGAGCCACGGGTATCTAACGTCGATCAGGACCTCTCTTCCATTCGAGAAACCTGAAACAATCTTGTCAGGCAGGCGCTTCGTCAAATCCACTTTTACAAATAGCTTTGCAACCTTGAAATTCTCTTTTATTTGAGTTTCAGGAGCAAGTGAGACAGGTTTCCCCACAGGAGAAGCTAATGTGCTTAGGCTCTCGTTGTTGAATAGAAGATACGGAACATTCCTCATTTCAACTGGAACTACAACACTGGCTAACGGCGCTTCGTCTGGTGTAAAATCAGGGGACCATGGCGAGACAAACATATGTAGTCCTGCAATACTCCAACAAGAGCGTGAGAGAAGAGATTCTCGGGACTTCACATTAGTGACCCGTAGCAGGAAAGATCCATTTCCGATGCTATGCACATAGATTCTCGGATCAGATTTTGCCCAGATGGCGTTCAGAACACCAATAATCATACCCATCGGAGGAACGTCACTATGAAAGCGAGCATATATGTAGTCTTTGAACTCCTCCTTAGCAGCAGCTATATTATCGTCTGGGATAAGAACAAACGGAACACCAGAAACATGCTCTGATGGATCTCACGAAGATTCGCTTTACTCTTGAATAGAGAAGCATAGTTTTTGACCGGAGAACCTAGGGATGCAGGAACCACTGGAGCCATTCCGGACTCCGTCGGTACATCTGAATTAGCTGCAGCCCCAACCAAAGGTGAGAACTTCCCTTCAGCGGTTTGCAAAACTTCCTTCCCGGAGAGACGAGGAGACAGCGGGTCTCCTAGCATGGAACCCTTAGTCGGCGATTGTGACAAAGCCCTCGCCTTGAAGGCCAGAGAGCTGTTTTTTTCCATGGCGGACCCTACCGATACGCCAAGAGCAGAGCCTTCACCCTTTGAATTCGTAGATCCAACTGGTAGAGTACCCAAACTAACACTGGCAGCTTGGGCCACAGAGATATCAGATCCAATCAACAAATTGACTGGATTTACAAGGTGAAAGGATAAATCCGAAGAACCAACAAATCCGGTAACTACGGCATCGGCCACTGAGCGACCCGCGGTAGAGAGGGGTTTTCCTTTCGATTTAACTACATAAGAGAGACGAGGGGTCCCGACGAACTTGGCAAGCTTGGACGAAACCATGAACGGCGAGCGATACTTCTTCTTTTTCGGTAACATGGTGACATGAGCAGAGACAGGAAGACCGGGGTAGGGGAGAGAGTTCTCGTCGGCACGGTGTGAGGCCGACAGGCGGTGAGACAAGGGTTAGGGAACCTTATCTTTAAACTAGTCGCTCCAAAGAGATAGAAACTTTTATTACGTCAATATTCCTAGTCATGTGGTTCAACATACTTGTAGGTACAGATTTTAATTTTCGACTGGTTTGGAGTTTTCAACAGAACTGAATTCACGTAATTATAGGACATGTTCTGTTCTGAGCTGCTGAGAGAAGATAAACTTGGATTGGTAGATCATGTAATGCACAATAAAAGGTACGACCGTACGAGGTTAAAAGATATCATAACTTGGTGCTTGTCAAACTCACTTTTCAATCAACCAAATATTTAATCTTGAGAGAACGTAATGGCAGTTTGAACAAGCAGCCTCGTCACTCAGTAAGTGAGTTACCAAACATCATTCATAATCATACCAGCAATTGAATGAAGTCATTAAAGCAAAGCTTTCAGATAAAGAGAATGAAAACAAGTCAGTTGGGTTATAGGCTCAAGAATTCCAAGTCAGTTGAAAATCATTGTTAAAATTCAATTTTAAACTTCTAAACAGTTTTTTATCTGTTTTTGTAAACTATCTTTTATTGTTATATATGGATATTACATTTTCAGCAGAAAAAAATGTAAACATAACTTAAAAATGCTTAGCTCCTAAGAAAAGGGTATAGCTCATACCTTACATTACAGTCTGTACCCAAAACTCTCGCTCCTTGTTTAATGTCATCGTTCTTGAAAAGCTTTGTGATACTCCATGCCAAACATCTTTTACAATCTATTCTTAGATCTAAACATTGCACCATTGCATATAATTTATTTTTACCGAGCTTCTTTTCCCCCGCAGCGTAAAATATGAGTCTATACTTGGTGGTTTTCTCGACTTTAAGTATTAGCTCAGACAAAAAATCCATCGCCCTCCTGGCGAACAGTTTTGCGTCCCCTCTCACGTTATTTGGGTTGTGCATAGAAAAAATATTCTTGTAATTAGTCTTGATTGGAATTTTTTCGTTGATCGTACTAATATAGAGAAGACATTGATTGTACCATATTATTCCTCCTTTGTTACTTGGACATCTCTTACGAAACTGCAATATAGAACCATATATGTTTTATATAATTTTAAATGATGATTTAATATTTCAGTGAAAGATTTCTTCTCCTAATTATTTGTATAGGAAATGATTGTTTTGATGATTTGGAGAATGTTAAAAATTAAGGATTTACAGAAACCACTGTATAAACAAACCTTTAGTAACATAGTTGCACTTAATAAAAACATCTTCGATATAATTTGATTTCTACACAATTTATGATAAATTTTAATATCTATATAACTAGGGTGAAGAAAAATTTGGATATATGAAATTTCAGGATTTCCAGATCCATCAAAATCATGTTTGGCTATCCATATTCGAATCCGTGATTTTGTGATATTTAGATAATAGATATCAATCTAAATTTGGACACACATCCATAAAAATAATGATAAATCATTTATAATAATATTAAACTAAATTTTTATAGCATAATATAAAATAAAAAGAAATATTCCAAAATAAAAATATAATATTTTAAAAAGTAAAAGTAATACTACAAAATAATTTAAAAATAAATTTTATCTATAGTATTTATGTTATTTAAAAAAAAATATTAATAATATATATATTAAACATACTTACAGAATCCAGATATCCAGATTTTAAATTAAGGTGTCCGGATCTGAACGAAAATTATATTATACAGATCAGAACTTCAGGATAGATGGATATTTTGTAATTGTCTCATCGCTATCTTTAACAAATGTCAAAATTTGTCACCTGATATTTTTTCAAATAACTGTAATCTGGTTTTTGTTTCATGTACACATTTCTGTTTTGGCTCAAATATAAGATTTTACATCACTGAAAATGATGTGTTCTTCGTATTTAAATATATGACAACTCATTTACCCCTGCAATTGCTGTGTCAATGCATGTACGGCAATTAGACTCATAAGTGTCACCACGACACTGGGAAGTGACGACAACAAAATCGGTTGTCGTTTTTCCAACACTTATGTGTGAGAAACCGGTAATAGCATAAAGACCTGTACGAATTTCACGGAAGATCCTGTTGAGGTTGTCCTCGTACTGACTTCCAGAGTTATATTTCCCTTGATTAAGAATGCATTTGTGGTTGAGATATTCATTGGTAAGGTTTAATGACGAAACACTATGTATGATGAGGAATTGTATAGCTAAAATAGGAGGAAAAGATCGCTTGGATAGGGAATATGAAAATTTCATTGTTATTGAATGTTTATTACTTTTAAGTAAAGGTTTACTTTTATAATGAAGTGTTAATATTGGCAAATTTATATAGGAACTCGGAAGAATTTTAATTGATTTTCTCATTGGATAGAAGAGAAAAGAGTTTGTAAATTTTCTCGGCGACGGAAATGAAGGAACAAAGAAAAAGTCTAAAGTAAAAATATTTTACTAAGTTTAAACTGCTATAAATATAAACATTTTGTGCACCAATCTTAAATTAAGTAGGCTTTTTGATATTTCCTTTGTTTTAAAATGATTTATATTTTAGAATTTTAATAATAAATATATTACTTTGTGATAAACACTATTAATTTTACAAGGTTTACATTTTTTTATTAACTCATTCTTTTTGGTTTTTCTTTTAATCTCTTATACATTAATACCAAATCATTTTTAAAATGACAACATTTAGTATAATGTTTGGATGTCAGTCTCACAGCTATATTGAGATTCCCTTATTAAATATAAAGAAACCAAAATTTATGCATATGACACTGTTAAACTATCATCTTATTTTTGTTATTAAAAATCTATTATAAGTTTTGTACTTCTATTCATTTTAGATCTAAAATTTAATTTTATAATAATTTTATTTAATTATTTGTTATCTTATTTTAACCAAAGTTCTTATCTGGTATTAAAAATTAATAAAATAATTTATTTTATGGTGGATGAAAATTAAAATACCTGATAAAATTTTAAATGTTTATTATATTTTGTAAATAAAATTTGGTATCATCTTATATTTTTAATGGTTAATAATATTATGTTTATGTATGGAAAAATGTCATTTAAATCCTTAATTTTTAAATTTGGTTGAAATAAAACACCAACTTTTAAGTGAACCAAAAAAACATTTAACTTTTGTTGACAAACCATTTTAATCATAAACATTTGTTGAACATATCATTTTAGTCTTATCATTAGTCAACATTTATAGTTGACTGACAATAGGCCTAAAATGACTTTTAAAGTTGATGATTTTTTTGGTACTAATATATTTTTAATAACTATAACACTAATAATAAAACTTTAGATATGAAATAACTCAAACCAAAATATATAAGTTTTTCATTTTCTCAAGAGTAAAAATTTCCTTTTATTTTCATTTTTATTATAAAATAATTAGTTAACATATAGTTAATTGAGTATTTAGTTATAATATGAGCATGAAGAACTCTTATTATTACTTAAGATCAATTTTCGTAACTAATTATACAAACTTATTTGGATTATGTTTTATACAAAACTTCAATCTCTACAATTTCTTTAAAAAAAGCAGCACTGATCTATAATAATAATCCCACACTGACCTGAACCAAGCTCTGACCTCACCAAGCAAGACAATTACTTTTCTATGCATCTTATCATCCCTTTGCTGACTCATCGCCACAGCCTTAAAAATAG
>NC_027748.1:10192475-10233752 GCF_000695525.1 Brassica oleracea var. oleracea
TTCTTCCTTCTTAGGACTTGAAAGTTTACTTGAGGACAAGTAAAAGATTAGTGTGGGGGAGTTGATATATTGTGAATTTACATGTTTTTAACTTCTTATTCTTGCATAGTTTGGTCATTTATTGCATCATTTAGGCACATTTAGGTTGCATATCATTGCATTTGTACATATCAGATGTTGGAGAGCACCATGGATGAGTTAGAGGACCATTGGAGGGATTTTGAGTCCAAAGAGTGAAAGATGAACACGGATGAAGGCCTTAAAGATCTCTTATGAAGCTCAAAATTTGTGGAGACACTGGAAATTGAGTTAGCTTTCCAATAGACGTGGTTTCAAGTCATTTGGAGCTGTATTGAATAAGTTATGATCGATTTACTATAGGTGTATCAACCCTCGCCGGGGACCACTGGAAAGTTAATGGGATGTCCCAACTTCCCACTTTCTTCTACCTTTCCTTTGCACGAGTTTCCCTACTTTTCTGTATAATATCTGCTTTCTTTTTATTAAAGGAGTGTCCAAGAAACATCATTATCCAACTTTGGTAATAATTTAACTTGTCAAAACTCCCTATTATCAAGTTCATTGTCTACAAAACAGAGAACACATATCAAATAGAGAGCATTAATCTACATATAAACATAGTTAATTAACTAACTTAAGGATTGATAACTTTATAGCAATTGTTGATCTTTGTATCAAATGCAGTGATGACAGAAAGAGGAACTAAACTATGACGTTCACCATCCCTTTGCAATGTTTCTCTAAGGTGGCTTCCTAGAGGATAATCAGTTGAAAGAAACTGTAATGGAAACAACTTACAACATTAATAATTGCAAGAACTTAAACATATTTGTTAAACATATAAAGTTATCCGTATTAGTGAACTAACCTCATCAAAGAATATATACTTTAACGCGTTGAACGATGTCATCCCAAGCTTGCTCCACAGTTATATCATCATCATCATCCTAAGGGTGAATGCCTAGTTGCAACATGAATAGTATTTTCTTCTTTAACAAATAAATAATTATAGAATAGAGATGGTACAAAAAGACGTACCTTCTCGAGAGCCAGCTCAGCAGTAGATTGTTCTGAATCCTGCTTTTTCTTGAAGACATTTGATACAACAGAAAAGTCTGGTAGCTGCAAGTGGCACCAATAGAGACAAGTATTCTAAGAAGAAATATGAACTTGCTTAATCATGTAACTTGCTTTGACACCAAACCTCTGATGTATAATTTTTGGAAGCTTTTGTACGTGTTCTTGACCTCCTTCCTGATTTATTTTGCAGATGGGAACATAGGCAACGAATGAGACATCTGCCTCTCCAAAAGCTCAACTGAGTACTGAGACTCCAGTTTTTACTCCAAATCAGGCGCAGCAGGTATATGCTCAAAATCTTGGAGTTTTCAAGTAATTTTTGGAAGCTTTTGTACGTGTTCATGATCTCTTTCCTGATTTTTTTGAAGATAGGAACAAAGGAAACGTTTAAACGATGTATAAAACTACTTCAGTTAGTGTAGAAACATCAATGAAGTTTTGAGAGTATCAGAAGTTTCAGTTGTCTTGAAATATTTTCAGGAATTTTATTAAGAAAATCTTAATGTGATACTATTATAAGGCATATATGTTATCTAAGATATCCATCAAAATATTTTAAATACAAAGTATTGTTCTCACATGTGTTCCATAGTGTAATAATGATTACTTTCTTGGAGCTGACGAGGGTCTCTCATCTTTGTATATGTTTTGCTGATACATTTTGTCTCAAAAAAGAACCAATATCTCGTCATAACAGAATCACAATATCTCACTTAAGTTAGCTTCACTGAGACACTGACTAGTCGGGTTTATGGGGTTAATGATCACTATTGCCCATACCTACCATTACCACGTGTCTTAACCAATAAAGATGCTTCTGCATCAACAGTTCTACTCACTGTTATTCCTTGAGAGTGAGCCTGAGCAACAAAAAGCTTCTTTCTTTTTTGGGTTTACCTTTGCTTAAGTGTTGTAGTTGGTGAAGCCGGAGTACCTAGGTTCTTTGTTTTCTCATATTTTGACTTCATGTGCTTCTTCTTCTTCTTTTTCAGTTTCATCTCTGGTAATTTCCTCTGCAGTTTGTTTCTGGTAGGACCAAGAACTGATCGGAACTCCCGTTCACCAGAATCGGGACGGAACCAACACTGACCTGATTCTCACCTGAAAGAATATGCTTCGATATCCACAGACCCAACAATGAATCTACTAAATTTGCTAATTTCAAAACAGGTTTAGAGAGTGTAGTATTGAAAAATCTGCACTTTAACATCACCACTTTAAGGATCCTTCTAGCAAACCAAACCAATTTGCTTACATGTGTTCACGAGAGAAGCAGTGATATAAACAATGAGAGAAAGTGATGAAAATCACAAATAAGAGACTTGGAACTATGAAGATAACAACACCCTTTTGACTTTGGAAAATCCAGGAAAGGAAGAAGCTTTCTGATCAAGAGAGAACCTCTGATTGCATAGTGATATTTCTTCACATCTCCGTTGAGAGACTCTTAGTCTACTAGTTTGAGAGACATTTTCAGAATTGACTTTTCACAAAAATAGCAAACACGCTTAGCTCGATTACGGAGTGGAGGCGGAAACGATCAAAGTGGTGATGATGGCGATGGAGATGAGTGGCGCCGGAGATGATGATGGATGAAATGATCGACGCCGGAGATAATGACGGCCGAGATGATCGACGCCGGAGATGAGGCAAGCTATCGTCGTCGATTCATGATTTCAATTTTCAGAAAAAAATGTAATTAGAGAAAGAAATGGGTAAAATGTTAAATGTCCATATTAAATGAAACATTTTTGTGATTTTGGATCTTGAAGCCTAGAATGGGAAGAAAAAGTTGGTTTAGTGCTATCTAAGGCCATTTCTCTTAAATCATTACTCAACTTGTTTTTTTTTTAACAATCATTACTCTGCTTCTATATATACTAGGACCGGCCCGCCTTACGGACGGAATGAAAATTGAAAAATAATTTAAACAGCTAGAATGAATGTTTAATATAAATTTTTATCATATAAAAATATACATATTAGTTAAATTTTGTACATGTTATTGTATTTGAATACTAAATAAACCATGCTTTATGGAATATTATTTATTATTTGAAAAAAATTAATATTACCTGTTATTCTTAGAATTTTTTTTTTGTTTGTTCAAAGATTTTAGATGATTTTCTTTTGTTAAGCAACCTATGTTTAAATTATACATTAAGAATTGAATTTGGCCTTACATCATTCCTTGTGATATTATGTAGTTGGATGACCGACCATAAAGTAAACCGTGACGAAATAAACAAACTTGGAAATATAGATTAGGAACATATAGATGTGAAAATTTATTTATAGGACGGTTAACTATTAGCAATTTAAACAGAAAACAATAAAACTAAAGTATCGTATATAGACATGTTGGGTAGCTCAAATTTGATTTAAACCAATAAACTAAATTTCAATCTCTTAAAAATAATTATGAACTAGTTAAATGATTATACTATTTAACTTTTATTAATATATATTTCTTTCCATTAGAATATGTGAATGATTTTTTTTTACCTAACAATATTATGGATGGTACAAATTAGTTACTTTATTTTGTACAACAATTACTATTGTATTTAATTGTTTCTAATTATGCCAGAATAATTTCTCCTGTATTAGTTATATTTTATGAGGTTAGGTCCATTTGTGCTGATTTTTCTGAATATATTTATTTTATTTTGTGTATGAATAAAGTAGTTTGAAAACATAGCTAAATAGTTAAAAAGCTACTAATCTATCTTTTGATGTTTTTTTTACATCTTGTGGACTGCATATATTGAAAAAAGACAACAGCGATGCGGAAGCATAAAAGGTAATAATGTCGATATTGCATATACCACCTTGGCGATGCGGGTCTTCTTGGTCAACTTGGTAGATGTTGGGCCAGAGTTTTTTTTTGTTAATGAGACCATTTGAAGTTGCTGCATGTTCCTAGCAAGAGATTATCTTGCTCCTTTCTACTAAGCTAGGATCTTATACAGGGATGAATATACATTAGGCATACTACTTAGAGCTTCAGGGATTTGTCCTCAGTTCCACCAACTCAATCTCGTGACTGTTATTTGGAATGTTTTCTTCTACTGTAGAACGTGGCCGGCACTGCAACATTACGTTTCTCTGTCACAATAGCTAACAGTGGCTCCATCGAAGTAATGGTTCAGAGTTGTCGGGAGCCAAACCCTACGGATTTGAAACAATCTTATTCATATGACAGAACAAAATGCCATGTGAAACAGTGAAGTTGCATGAGAGTAAGTACTTTCATAACAGATGAGTGTATATGCATGTCCGAACAAGAGCTATCAGAAGGACGGAGTAGTTTGATTTGGATGATGCGGAAAGAGCCGTCTAGAGCTACAGAGGAGGAGATGAGGAGAGATGATGACCAGGATGAGACTTGACAACCTCACTAGCGCTTACTGTACAGTATAATCTCTCCGACTTACCGTCTGTTCGCTCTAACACCATCGTTGCCGTCACCACCGCCTGACAGTACGTACCCCCATTTCACAGTGAAGAAAAGTAGGAGATAAAGGAGTGAGTGTAAGTTAAACGGAAGCTACTGATCCAAAGAACAAACGTAAGCTATTGGGGGAAATTTTTGATAATCAAGACATGAACAAAGTGAAACAGAATCAACAAACCAAACAATAATAAGATCCCGAATATTTAAAGATTTTTAAGCCGGAGCTACCTTTGGGTCGAGGAGGAGCATGTCAACCCCATAAGCCCGCCGTAGTGCTTCATATTCCTTGTTTCTCAAAAGCTTAGGAGGCGGACCCGGACGGAGTAATGACAGCCATCCTTCAAATAGGCGAAGAGTACAGAGGAGATGACATCGACGGTTGGCTGGAATAAATATTGACTAAAACACATGCGTAAAAAATCCAAATCAACAAACAGGTTAAAGACTTATAATTCAAAGTAGTTTGCATAAATATCTAATTACAGAGTCTTGAATAATTATGAGTTTAAACGCCAGAAATAGTTTCGAATATCAGAACGTATCTATATATATATATATATATATATATATATACATATCGAGATTTAGAATGATTATCAGAAAAATGCAAAGATACAGAAATCAAGATTTTCACCTCCTACCATCAACCTTGAGATTACATGGAAGAGAGCTTAAACAATTTCCAGATGCATTCGTTGTTCCAAAGAGACAGAGAAGTAATTAGAGATCAAAAAAAAAAGGTTCACGTTTTTGCATATAAGAAAGAGCTTAGAAACTGAGATAATACCGCTGCTGCGACCTAAATCTGCCAAGGATCCAACAGTGCGAATAAGTGTTGTTGAGATTGAAGCGACCATATACTTTGAACCAACTGAAGAAACCCCAACTGCTCATCTAAAACACCAACTCGAATTTCTCAATCTAGCATAAAACGCAATCTAATCGAAACAAAATCTCAGTATATTAGTATATTATAAGAGATATGAAGACATGATGATTCCAAGAAGATAAATACTAACCTATATATATACCCAAGAACACACTACCTTGTAGATCTAAACAAACATTGAATTACTCATCGTGGGTGAGTCAATGAATGGAATTAAACATGAGAAGCCATCAATCGGACCTTTCAGAGACTGTGATGAAGCTCAGGCGTCACTGCCCGCCATAGAAGGAAGAGGGAATCGGAACTCCATGGCTTCGCGTCTGTAGAATTAGGGTTAGAGACAAAATCCATTTGTCCGGACCGTACACACAATCATGCTTCGCGTCTGTAGAATTAGGGTTAGAGACAAAATCCATTTGTCCGGACCGTACACACAATCATGCTTCGCGTCTGTAGAATTAGGGTTAGAGACAAAATCCATTTGTCCGGGCCGTACACACAATTTCAAGCTTAAAGCCCACGACAGAGCCCATCACAATACATAATTAATGAAACGATGAGTTTCATTCCCCTTCGACACGTGTCATGCGTACAGAGACAACATTTCTGACATGGAATCCTAGGTGTCCTCACCAGGAGAGAAATAACTCTATTTTATATATAAATATACTAGGGAGTTTGCGGACAATAATTTCTTTGTTTTATGTTTTATTGTATATTTAAAAAGATTATACACAAATTTATAATTAGACTAAATATGACAAAGTTTGTATAAAATTTTATTTAAATATAAAAAGTACTGGATGATTTAAATAAATTTTAAAAATTCTTATAGTTATATATTTCATGATTATTTTATATATAAAATTTCAAATTTTATAAATTTAAGCTCATAGCATTGGTATAATTAATAAATAAGTTAAATATATTACTGTAAAATTCATTAATTGATCTTCTGTTAAAAATTATAAAAATAGTTATATTGTTTAATTTGATATTTCATTTTTAATTAATGATTTAATTTCTTTTTAAAAAATTATCATTTATTATAATATAATTTTAAAATAATTTTAATACTAGGTGACTCACCCGCACCTATTTGCGGTCATGAATATTTTTAAGAAAATAAAATATAATAATTTTGGGTAATATTTTATAAGTTTTAGTTGTATTTATTTGCGTGTTTTTTGTTATTTTTAATAAAAAGTTATTTATAAGTTATATAGTTGCGGTGTTAAAGTTTTTTGTGCAGTATATTCAACTTGACCATGATACTTATTTTTAAAATGCTAAAAATCACCAGTGTGAAAGTTGATCTTAAATGCGTTAATTATTTTTTTGTTCACCTTTTACCAATTTTTTCTTGAACTTCTTAACTAAGTCATTACTTTTATTTATTTCATGAATACGGTTCCTCTTCTTCAATTTTGATTTTTATAATTGTAGAATCAGCGGAAGTTAAAAAAATGAGTTTTAAAAATTATCTCATCATCAATTAAAACCATCTCAACAGAAACAAACTCTTTAATATATTTTTTTTCAAAACCTCGTGATGTTTATTTTGATCTTGCATATATCTAACGAAGAACAAAATGTTATGATGGAAACTATGAAAGTTTTTTTCCAGCAAAAGAAAAACGTAGTTTCTTATGAATAGATTTTCTGTGAACGATCGATAATTGACTTGATAGTTTATTTTTATATCGATAGTTCAATACATAAATTTATTAGAATCAGTTCTTTATTTATGACTAGGGGTTTTCCGGCGCTACGCGCCGGATTTCTAATATTAGTTATGTTTTAAAGTTGACGGATCAATTATAATCATAGTTCTTATATAAATTTGATATTTAGGTTTTTCACTGGATATTATGTAGCATCTACATTAATATGTTAAACATTGATTAGAGAATAATTGGTTCATAGCGGAAATCAAATACAAAACCAATGAAGCGAACATATATTAATGAATAGGTATGTTCACATTTATCCAAGACCGAAAAAAAAAGAAGAAGTTCAGTTCGTGTTTGGATCCTACCAATTATCCAAGCAATCCTATATTTCCAGAACCAAGGAACCATAACCTAACTGGCACACAAATTTCTAAAATATAATTTATAAACTTATAAATATCAACTATATTTAGTTTTAAAATAATCAAATAACTCAAAAATACTATTTATAATCTGAAATACCCGAAACCGAATTACCAGAATAATTTTTATCCAAAATTTTAAATTTACCTGAATTATCTAAATTTTTATCTGAAAACTCGAATTTTGTGATTTTTTAACCCGAATTAACCAAAAAAACCGCAACCAAATGGGATGTTAATTATCTCGGATATTAGCCGGTTCATAACTTTGTTACCTGAAAGAATCGAGAACCAAAAAAAATCAAACTGGAAACGAACGAAATTTTCTTAATATCCGAACAGATCCTAAACTTCTAAAACCGAAGAACCAAACCGGAACTGAGAACCGAATGCTCAGGGCTAATCATGAGACTTTCTAAGTCTAACATCTTTCCATTTTAAAATGTCTTTTAAAACGTTATAATTAACTGGGTTTGATTGTAACTGATTTCTGTGGTCGAATTAAAACAATCTTAAAAAAATAAATAAGCCAAATCTTAAGGAAACAATTAGCAGTCTAGAAGTCAAGTAGTACAATCACACTGATTGAGTGGGGATTATTTTTCTTTTAGGCAAGCTTTTGTGTATCAGTCTACCATAGTTATACAATACCCATAAATCTACGATCTATATATGTTACACTTTAAAAAAAAGATAAAGAGGAAGCTAATATCGGTATATTTAATTTATGCAATACTAAGTGTGTATATATTTATTTATATGCATGCACATTCCTCTAATCTACTGTAATGATTTCAAAACTCTGTTTTTATTTTCAAAATATATAATAGAGTTAATAGTTCTAGTTAAGGTGGTAGATTATAGTCCTAGCTACATCATTCACAATTTACAAACTGCAGATTATGTATATAACTGTGGCAAATCAATTTTTCTATATTTAAAGTCACTTTTACTTGACCTCATCTACAGAGGTAGAAAACCACATTAGAAACCGGGCGGTGCAAGGGCATGACACATTACTGTCCTCTGCAGATCGGGATATAAGTTGACCCGCATATCACAAACGGGTTTCTGAAGTCGTAGTTAAGCTTGGTTTCATCGGTCATGTTGCGTTTAGCGGCTTGCATAACTTGTGTAGCAGTAGCCATCTTTGCTTAGCTCCCTGTATTTGGGTTAGTACCAAAGAATCTTCTTGCGAAGTTATAAGCAATGGCAAGGTTCTTTGGCTTGTAGGAGACGCCCATTGCAGCAAGCAGTGCGCGACAGTAACTGAGGTGGTTGGAGGTGCAGTAAAGTACAAAATCAACTCAAAATCAACATAAAATTCCTGTGTTTGACCACTTGCAAGGACTCTATCACAGTCTTATACATCTGATAAGAGAAATTCAAGTGAACATATTAAAAACCAACAATTAGTGTTTGCTCACAGAAGCTAAAGAGCATTATTGTGATCAATATGCTTATTTCATTGGCTGAATCAGATGGAGAAAAACATCATATGCAGGAAATACAATAACGCATTGATCAAGCTACAATCATACTAATCATTAGTCCTAAAAATACTTCACATACACTTAACCGCAATACAAAATACAATTAAAAAAATTAGCTCCGCAAACGACACCTCATAAGAACAAATATAGGTGAAATATTTTTAATTACATGGCCGTAGCTCCTGAAGCTTATCATTTTTGTAATTCTCCTTTTTCTGTGAAAAACATCAAAAGAAACTAATCATCAGTATCTGCACATCTCAATAGATCATGATCATGATCATAATCACCTAGAACAAATTCCAAATATGATCCAATCCAGAGATGAAAACGCAAAATATTACCTTTGAGCAGACAATCTTCGAGAGAGAAAGAGAGAATTAATGTTCCAACCCAAAGATTAGGAATTTAAGCTGTGAAATGGAAGATCAGAACACAATCGGGAGATCTTTGCTAATTTTCAATGGAATCGATGAAACTCTTGAGTTCCCGATAAACAGAAATATCAAAGGAATGCTTCGAAGCAAGGTCCTTCACTGGTAGAGACACCACCCAATAGCTCGATGTCACTAATTCTCAATCTCTTTGGTGGAGACTATCTTCTTCTCCTATGTATAACTCTTTCAATCAAAAGGGACAACCGGCATCGGATACTGAGAGAGAGGGGGTGTGGAAGAGTTAACTGCTGGCGTTGAAGATCTAGATTTTGTAACGGACAAAAAAAGAGAATGAGGGTTGATCTTCGACTGTGAAGGATGTAGGTTTAACCAACAAAGAATTTATATAGGGGTAAAACAAATGGGAGTTGGAAGGGTACATCTGACATAAATGAAGGAGCTAAGAACATGGATAAACCATTCAGAGTGGGTGTTGATTATTGCAAAGTAACGGAGAGCTGAGGAGAGTGGAAACGATGGCAATGGAGAAGAAGAGTCGGAGCCGCGTGTAGAGACGAAGGAGAGAGGTAGGCTTTGGGCCATAACCAAAACTGAAGAGCCCATATAATTCGACCCAATTGCTAGTGTCGAGTGATGACATGACATAATAGACGCATATGATTGGCTGATTTTCGAAGCCTACTTGGATGGCCTAACTGATGCTCATATCTCCTTTTTTACTTGTACTAGGGTCGACCCGCCCTACGGGCAGGATATACTTTACTTGTGATGCATGTAATTATACAATTGTATAATTTTTGTGTGTGTTATATGTAAGCTTTGAAGGTAAATGTATAATAATGTTTATGGTTTTTAAGAATATTCGAATGTGAGGAAACTATGTATGTTAAGATTAATTATGTTTGATTTTGATGTTTGTGTCTATATCAATAAGTTCGTATAATATACTATATTGGATGTATGTGGCATTCTCGTTATATATTTTTGATACTTCTAAATCCAATTAGTTGGTTAATTGTGGTTTACTATATTTTGGAATCTCAAAAATAGGCTTGTGATTCTTGTAATTATAATTTTTACAAATGGATTAAGCTCTACATGATTACATTTTGTTACGGTTTATTTTAGGCAGAAGATCATATTAAAAAACGGAGTAACATAGTGAAAGTTTAAATCTAATTGTAAATAAAATACATTTAATATTATCTCTAACTTTTGTAGCTCAGTTATATTTGTTTACTATTATGTAAATAGTTTGACATTATTTTTTGGTTTTCTCTTAGTTTTGCAATTATTTTATGTTTTTAATTTTATGTTTTGTAGTTTCTGTTAATATTATAAATAGTTTGACTTTATTTTTTCTAAATTATTTTTTCCTATTAATATTATAGAATACAGATAATATGGTGAGTAAACTGAATAAATAGGTAATTAAATCTTAGTTATGATCCAATTATTCTTTTATTTTTTTATTTGGATTTTTCATAAGAAGAAAATGTTAAGCAGCAAATAATTTTAACATTTTTTTTTGAAAAAAATTAAGATCAGCTGATATTTTTTAAATTAAAAATCAAGTGTTTATTTATAATATTTAAAAATTATGTTTTTTTAATTTTCCATCGTATAATGAGGTTTCGTCACTCTGCATTGCATGGGATTTCCTTTATATTTTTTGTTGTTGTTCTTTAAATTTTTATCATTTAAAAAAAAAATTCTGTTCTAAAAATAAATTCATTTTTTTTTTGTTTAACACTATTTATAGTTTAAAATTTATAGTTATAGGGTCATTGCTATACTTTATATCGTTCGTCAAACTTATTTGTTGCGAAAAGTATTCTCATTAATTTTTCAATAACCTTTTCTAGTTTGAAAGTATTGAGTATATAATAAGTGATTTGTAATGTCTGTCGAAGATATCTTTTTATTTTTTCATCATTTTATATTTAACTTGTTTGTTGTAAAGAAATTTAGCTTTCTTTTCAATGTTTTTTAAATCTATAACAAAGAGTGTACAAAAAGAGTGTGAATATATAACAGAACCATCTATAACAAAGAGTATACAAAAAAGATGTGTATATGTAACAGAATCATGAAAACTCAATCAACATACTATAAGCTTAAAGAATTTATTTCTTTTTCAGAACTATTACATATTTATAAAGACCAAAAATGAGGAGACTAACATTCAAGCAGAGGACCAGATCAAAACTTCGAATCTCTTAAGGAAAATTTTGTATAAACTCTTAAGCAGATGGTATTTTATATATTATAAACATCAACAACCCAATTAAGCTAGGAACAGAAAAGAAATTTTTTTAAAAAAAAAGAGAGGAAAAAGACATTGTAGTGAAGTCTATTTTGAATCTCAAATATAAAGATAAAAAACCATAACTTTTCTTTCTATAACGATGTTGAAATGGGTTAGAAAACAGATTTTGATACACAGAATAAGCATGTTTTGTTATGTATTCTTGAGCGGCATCAAGCAAACTGTTCAATCAAGAAACATAACAGGGACACTGGACCTTTGAACCCCTGTTGAACTGACATGTCCATCTTCTTATCAGCATCACTTGCATCAATTCTCGATTTTCATACCATATACAGATCTCTTTGCGTCTTAACTAAGCATAGCATCGTTTCTTATCATTTCTTTGCAGCAGCGTTATGATCCAGACTGTGAATCTTCGTCTATCGAGACGATGAGATCCAACCGCTCGACTCAAATCCGATAACCCGTCAGTCCTAAAAGTTTATATATGCTTAAAAGTTAGAAACTGAGGAATAAAAAAAAATCACTTAAGTTTGTCTAACGCTTATCGGCAAACAACCATTTCCTTTGATTGATACTGAAGCAATGAAGTAGTGGCTCAAAAGGAATTTGATGAAAACTTACAATTTAACATAGAGCAATATGGCTCTCACAGGAACACTGGGACCAACGAAGAAAAAGAAACCAAAGCCATGATCACAGCCAGTGACTCGATCTCTCATGATCACCACTTGTAAAAGCTCACCAAAACTCTGAAAGCACTCTCATCCTGCAAAAGAAATTGTTTCTGAGTATATATTATATATATATAGTAAAAACATATCGATCATACTGAAATCATATATATTAGAAAAAAAAACAGAAATATCTATTTCAAATCTGATGGAGAGAATTAGAGCGACCTAAACTTTATGGGAAGCAATAGGATGTGTCGATGAATATGGAAAGTTTGGATCTTGATGGATCTTGTGAACCGATAGACATAAAAATGAGATTCTAGTGTTTTTATGAATTGAGAGGATGATGTTGAGGAGGGAAACACCGCCTGAATGAGGAATTAGAAGCATTGAATGTTTGATTGGTGCTTGTTGGTGGTCAAAGGAGTAAAGATGCTTCTTAATGGCAATAAATTGATGAATCCGTAACGTTTTGGAGGAGACGAATCTAAGACGAACCGGCGCGAATGAAGCTCGATCCAGAGATTCATTAGGAAGATACATCTAGCACAACCTACTGAAACCCATTAATGGGACGGTTCTTGATGGCTAAGGACGATGAACTATAGATGACGATACATATAGAAGATGACGATCAGCGTGAAAAATAAAATGTTAACCTTACAAAAGCATTGGCTGTTTCCTTTCTGAAAACATAACAATAAAATATACAGCCCAAATAAGTTATTGAGATAGCCCATATAAAATGGTGATAAAACCCAAACGAAATTAATTAAACGCCGGACACGTGTCACGACCAGAAGACTCGAATTTCTGACCTGTCTGCTGAGGTGGACAGCCCAGGAGTGAAGCAAACTGTATTTTATATAATAAGATGTATGATTTTGGAGGCATGCAAATAGTATTAGGATTAAGAATTTATAATGTAAAAAAGAAAAGAAATTTGCAAAAATGTGCGAACATTTTTGTAAAAGTAAAAACTGTATACTATCAAATGGTATAATCATATAGTTTCCTTTTTATTAATAAAAAAATAAATTTGATTTTTGATATCCAAAGAATTTTTTTTTTTAAATATGAAGAATTTTTTTAGAAAACTGGAATTTATTTTAAAGGAAAATTCGTTTTTATTAGATAAGTGTCAAATATATTAAAATATTATATTTTAATACTAAACATATTTCCTTTTTATGAAAGCTAAGCAAATATATTAAACAATTTTGTTATAAAAGTAATGCATTAACAAAAAGAAAATCTTTATAATATTATTTGAGAAGTCAATTTCCTACGTAGTGTGCTCAAATTAACTCTCACGATGGTTTATTACTTTGATACCCTTAACAAATTGAGTTTATTATATAAGATTGTCATTATTAATTTTTTATTTTCTTTTTGTTTAAGCACCTAGTATAATAATGACAATTATATATAATAAACTCAATTCGTTAAGTATATCAAAGTAATAAAACATCGTGAGAGTTAATTTGAGCATGTCACATAGGAAAGTGATTTCTCAAATAATATTATAGAGATATGTTTTATTATTTATAAAAGTTTGTAATTTTATTAATTTTGGTCAATCTTAAAGATTATAATGCAAATAAAAATTCTTTAAAAGTTATATTAAAGTTTTATCATTGGAGAAAAACACCTTTAAATTTCAAATATGAAATTTACCAAATTTTAAAAATAAAGTTACGTTGGAGATGGTCGAAAAACCATCAACGTCTGCCGCTGCAAAATAATCAAAGTTACTATATGAAGAAAGATAATCAAAGTTACAAAATGAATATAGGTTGATATCAATTCAAAGGAAAGAGAGACTGCCGCTATATGAAGGAAGATTACAACTCTGGTTTGGAACAAGAACGTTCAATTAAATTCATTTTTTTGAGGTAGGAACATCGTTCTTTTAAATGTAAGGGGAAAAAAGATCATTCTTTTGGTTTTTCTTTTAATTCTTTGTTATACTTGATGTAATAAATATTTTCTGACAGAATAAATTTAACATTCACTAAAAAACAGAGGGTTAAAATATGTTGAAATTGAATGCCTAATCGAACCAAACCAACCCAAACCCAAAATGTTCAACCAAATGTGGAACTGAACGATTCGGATTTAGATCAAAAGGCTCTCAAACTATTACGCCTGTCATTTGTTTGTTTGTTTTTTTTGTCTCAAGAGCTTTCTTTCTCCACTTCTCTTTCTCAACAAAATCCGCATCCAAGAACCTCGACACAAACCCCCAAACCCTAAAAACATCATCAAAGTTCGTCATAAACCCTAACCTAACACTCACCACTGACACTCTCAAACTCATACTCTGTCCATCTCTTCGTTTCTTGTTTCGCACGCTACCAATCTTCTGCAAATACGCGCATCGCAAACCGACCTTCTCCCTCTCCGCCAGCCTCTCCACCATCAAAGGATCGACTTTCTCTCCCTGCCAATCGAAAACGTTGAACGAAACCGACGCTCCTCGGTCCGGTCTCTTCCTCGGTCCGCAGATTTTCACCAGAGGCGTCTCTGTTTGATGAGAGCCTGGATGTTTCAGACACGTCAGCGCTCGGACCAACCATAAAGTCAAAGACTTTAACCTTCGAGTGATCAGTATCAGCCCCAGAGAGTCTGCGTGATCTAAACCACGAAACTCAATTATTGCTTTGTCGTCTTCCTCGATTTCAGTGGCAGACGTGGACGCCTTGTTGTGGTCCTCAAGGGTAGTTTCGTCATTTTTTGTTATCCAAGATTGCTCTGCTTTTACTACCGTGAGATTTGCAGGATCAGTGATGCCTTCTGATGCTTCTGACAAAGCTTGAGAGCTAGATTTCTTGACGAACAAGCAACCGAAACCAGTAAGATCATCATCATGCCCTAAAACCTCAGTAAAAGAACATATCAAAAAATCTGGTCGGAACAGAGAAAGACCTAAAGTGTCCATGTCTTTAGAACCCAAAGCAGAGGTATCAAGCAACACATGCCATTGGTTCTCTTGAGCTAAACTCATCCACGAGTAAGAATACGAAGCTCCTGTTACGAGAGACTGAAGTGGAAACACAAAGAGTCCTCTTTTGTCTCTTCTTCTCTTACTCCTCAAGATCGTCCTCTTCAGCTTCTCAGACACTAGCTCAGTGCTCGGCCACGAGAACTCGGCTGATTTGGGCTTGACACCCTTCTTCTCCGAGATTCTGATCATGCCTTCCACTGCTTCGTCTTCGTAGTTGTAGACAGTGAGGAGATTCGGGTTCGTTCTGAAACAGTAGAGCTCCGCTACGGTCTTGAAAGCAGAGGAGCGGTCTTGAGTTAGGATCATGTCATATTCAGATTCTTCAAGATTCATAAAACTCATGATTCTCTTCCTCATCCTCGTCTGAAACTGAGATTCTTCTCTCGCGAGTGATAACATTTCTTCACCGGAGCTCGCTTGCGTGCAAGACAAGGTAAAGAGAGAGTTATTCAGACCAGAGAGTTGCCGGAACTGTGAGTATGAGAACAAGGGCTGTTGCTGGCTTGTGTGGGATAACAACACGTGGCGAGAGGAGCACGAGAGGTTTTGGTACTCTGTAGATCGGATATGATCGGCTTGATTCGTCTGCAAGTAATCAGGAAAAGCTGTGATGAGGTCGTAGAAAGATGTGCGGAGAGGAGGGAGAGATTCTTGGCTAGTGAATTTGATGTCTCTTGTTAGAAACGAACCTCCGGGTGCGATTACTGAGAACTCGAGCTCTTCTTCTTCTTGTTCCTGAGTCATGGAGTGAGATGAGAATGGTGATGAGCAGCAGACATTAAAGCAAGCTTCTTGTATGGAGGAGTGTGAACTCATCTCTTTTGTGTCTCTCTCCTTCTCCTGTTGCTTCTGCTCTTTTTGTCTGGAGAAAAGAGGTGTGCGCGCGACTTGCTGAAGTCAATGGGATTAAAGGGTCTTTAATCAAAAACTAGAATGTCGTAATCTAATCACATGGTCAATAAAAAGGAAAAGTTGATGTTATTTCGATGAAAGGCAACACATACCTAACGTTTGATTCTCATCAATCAAATGAACAAAACTTAGACTTCGATTTCGCTGATAATTTATACTAATAGTCAATTTTAAATAAAAATAGCAGATCCATGTATAGAAAGACTAGGATAGGCTGCTAGGTACACATTATGGCCACGTCTGTGGTTGAACGGAGTTGACTTCTGTATAGCTTTATATTATGAGGTCATAGAATAGTACTACAATTATTAGCAATTTAAAACTGATAATGAGAATTGTAAATTATGTTAGTGTAATTCCAAAAGAAAGGAAAAATACAAACAAGAACCGTGAATAAAACAAAACAATCAATCAAGAGATTAGTATTCTTTTTTTTTTGAATTGATTAAGGTGATAGCCAGATGTTGATTGACTGATAACCACTAAAATTCTTCCTCCATTTGTGATATTTGATTGATACGAATTTACTTGAGATTTATGTTTGTTTACCTTTTTAGCACGTTAAATATATTAGACAACAAATTGTGGTCATAATAAGTGATGTAGTTTTGATTTATTTTTTAGTATATGAAATCACTTATTCTAACCAAGTTTGTATAAGTGACGAACCAGGATGTCTGATGGTATACAGCTTGCGGCTGTAAGTACGGTCCCGGGTTCGACTCGCACTGGTCACCAGGGAATTTACATGCGTACTTGTTCTGGCGCCCGAGATCGAAGATCGCTGCCTGGCCATGACCCATCCTCGGGTGTGCGTCTACGGCGCTAAGGGTTCGGTCTCTAGTCTGGACCACCACGGTGGAGCCAGGACACTCGGTTATAAAAAAAAAAAAGTGACGATATTGCATTACTATTCAAACTTAAATACGTATAACGTATGGTATTGACAAAAATATTTGAAATTGTATGCCCTTTTTCCCAAAAAAATTTATTTAAAATTTTTGTTTAATAATACTTCTTACCTCAGTGCGAAAAGGTTTTTAAAGTTAATCTACATAAGTTTTAAATTAGCTTGTAAAACCCTTAAGATAGGGTGAGAGACACAAAATGGATGGCGTTTTCATGCACGCGAGAAAGTAGAACCAAGTTTTTAATATATGAAATCATTTAGGGCAATTCTACTAAATAAACATTTTTCAAGTTTTGTTCATAAAAATAGACCACAAGAAAGAAAATGACCAAAATATTTCATTTATTAGGTAAAATGACACTAATATCCTAGATATATAAAAAAATTAAAAAAGATATATTTTTTTATAGTTTTAGATTGTATGTTTTCAAATTCAAACTTTTTTATAAATGTTTTTTAAAAAAATTCGAATTTTTTTTTATTTTCAAATTTTATTTTTGTAATTCGAAAATATTTTTGAAACTATTTTTAAAATTTTTATTCTCAAATTTTTAATATTTATTTTTTATTTTATAAAATTTTAAATCTCAATCTCAAATCTCCACCCCTTAACTCTAAACCCTAAGATTTGAATTAGTTAACCCTAGAGGTATAATTGTATATTTACCTCTTTAATGAAATATTTTGATCATTTTAATCTTTAAATTCTATATTTGTGACATAAATTTTTTTATTGCTATCATAGCGTATTCCCCAATCACGATATTGGATTACTATTCAAACTTAAATACGTATAACGACATATGGTATTGACAAAAGTATTTGAAATTTTATGTCCTTTTTCCAAAAAAAAAAGTATTTGAAATTTTTTGTTTAATAATTCTTCTTACCTCAGTGCGAAAAGTTTTTTTAAGTTAATCTACATAAGTTTTACCAAAAAAAAAGTTTTAAATTATGCTTGTAAACCCCTTAAGATAGGGTGAAAGACAAAAAGTGGATGGCGTTTTCATGCACGCGAGAAAGTAGAACCTTGTGAGGGCGACGAAGTTTGGACTTGGTCAATCTCTCGTGTTTACATTAATTTTTTTTTTTTTAACTAAAGGCTTCGTGTTTACATTAATTACGCTTTAAATTAATCAGTAATGTCTATGATACTTTATCACAATCAAAACATCTAAAGTACACATGTGTGTGCGTTTATACATATTTTACGTGTCCATATAAATATCATCCATTCCTGTCTGACTCCACTAGCATGGGATGTTGGGTGGTACAATAAGCTGTATTGTTGTTTAATTTTTAATAAATTTTATATTACATATATAGTACTTGATTAACCATCTGAAACATATCTAACAATAGTTAACAAATCTATCATATATATCATGTATATACAAATTTTATGTTCGAATAATAAATCAGCTTCATCAAATTCTCATTTTACTAACTTTATAAAGTACTATACTTTAATAAAATAAAGTAGACAACAAAAGTGAGATAGAAACAAGGAACAGTTGCTAGTGGGTAGTGGCGACTGACTTCTATTTTCAATTAAACCAAATCACAAGTTTATGATGATTCATATAATTTTGGCGTTGTTATAATCCGTGTGGCATCCACTATGAAACACGAGGAAACAAACAGAAAACAACAAGAAAATGTTTCGATCAAAAGAAAAATATAAGTTAATATACAAGAACACCAGACACCAGCATAAAACAAAGAAAAAGTGCAAAACGAAATCCGTTTTTACATTCTGGAAGAAATTTATTAGATTATTAAAAAAGAGAAGAGAATAGTTGATGTGATCACATATCAAAGAATATTGCAATTTTAATTATGACAATAGGAGCTCCAATGTCAATAACGCACTAACGTCCTGTCACGTGACCATTTTTTATGATGTGTGATAAACCTCTCTAAACGTTTAAGTCAAAGTATACTTATTTCATAACCTTTTGGCTCTATTTTTCTTTGCATGCTTTATTGCTTGAATATGATAGCTTAATGTATGCAGACAAATTTGTAAAAAGAAGAGTACTACTAGTACAAGGAGTTATAAGTAAAACAAGTAGCTACGATGGACACAACACAAGTGACCAGAGAGGGAAGTAAAGTGACATTCAAAAGCATATCCCGCCCAAAGTAACCGGCGACGGTAATAGTCACGTCAGCAATCACACGTGCGATCGTGCCTGCCTCCGTCGAAAGCAAACCTCCGTTGTAAGTCCCCCTCGATAGCCTCGACGACATGACCCTCGAGAGCAACGACAAGTTAACACCTTCAAAAATCAATATAAGTTTCAGAATCTTGAGGGGGTTGCATTGAGCTAAAAATACAAAAATTTGGCCTTTGTTTTCAGTAATAAATCTTTTTGATTACCTTCAAGAACTTCTGCAGAAACAAACATGATGAGTCCGCAGCAAACGTATTGTGGTACAGTGTATGGAACAAGGACATTGAAGCTGAATAGTATTCCGACACAAACCATAATCTCCGACACCAACAGAATTTGCCTGTTAAGATAATGACTTTAGGTTACCTTGTAACACAAGAAATCAGTAAAACAGAATAAGATTGTGAGAATTTACTTACCGGTCTTCGAACATGTTGCTGATATAGCTTCCAATAACGATGTTTACAGGAAGAACCGTGAGACCGAGACAAGCCAAGAAGATAGCAACCGAGCTAGTGGACCAACCGAAGTAGTAAGTGGTGACGACACTAGATTCAGAGAGAAGAATCTCCATTGCATACTTAAGCATGAAGTATATCAGTAGTTGAACCTGAAAGATGAAAATGATCAATTTGACTTTGAATCACTCAGTATTGCACATTTAATTTTGGGGTTTCATTTTACCTTTACTGAAGGTGTAAGTAACCTATAAGCAGCTCCAATGGAGTTCACAGGTGCACGAGATTCCTCTGAAGCTTCTTCACTATCATCTTCATCTTCAACCTGTTCTTCTATTTCTTCTGATGTGATCAGCAATGGCTGTTTAATGTCTGACTCCAGATTCCCATCTTGAACAGCTTCTATCACTCATCAACACCAAATCAGATATCAACTTCTATTAGTTTACCAAAGAGAGAGATTTAGGACTTAGACATACCAGAGTTATTAGAATCCTTTGAAGTACTATGACTCTCCTCAGGCTCAAGCACCGGCTCCCGGAACGAAATAGCTAACCAGACTAAGTACATAAACCAAGCAATAGCCATAACCCAACCAGGCAATGTGTTTTGATTAAAAGTAAGCTTATAGATTTTGAATCTAGTCTGCAACAGACCAGCAAGAGCAGGACCACACGCCATTCCTAAAGCACTTGCACTTACAAAACCAGCAGAAGCCTGCATCCTGATCTTTAACGGTACACAGTCACTTATATACCTCCTGTTCACTGCTCTCGCTGACCCCAACCTGATACATACAATGCCGTAAGGTTTAGGGTTTAGGATTTAAGGAAGACTGTTATATCTACAAGTCTTTAAAGGACTTACCCACAGAAGAGCCGGCCAATCAAGAGAACAGCTATTGAGTTAAAGTCAAAAGCCAATGCATACAACAAGTTACCAATGAAGAGGACGATGCTACTGAATATAAGCGGTTTGAAGTAAGATTTATTAGACCATGCGCTGAAGTAAACCGAAGAGAAGAGCTGAGCAACAGCCATAGCACCAATCACTACACCACACACGGTCGCTGCTGCACCAAGGCTCATTGAATAGTCATCTGCTGTAGGGACAATGATATAAGTATTGACCATATAGAGAAACGTGTTGACAAGATTCAACAAGAGAGACATGAAGTGATATCTCATGTCTTCTTCAACGGCTTCTTCCTCGTCTTGTGGACTAGGTAACTCTTGTTGCATGATAAACGCGTGCTGAGCCATGAAGTTCAAGAAGTTTGTTGAATGTGTGAGCCTATCCACTGCTGCTTTAATGGAGTCAACTACAGGATCTTGAAGAGGAAGGACAGGCTGATCGTAGATAGATAAGTAGCTTCCTTGATTGTTTTGAAGCTCATGAAGGTTGCGAGACACTGCTCCAACAACAGCTCCAAGACCCTATAAATGATCAACTATAAGTTTAGAAACCGAGAGATAGATAGTTTACAAGTAATGTTCTAAAAATCGGTTTAGATGAGTTTAGATGATGTCTAGGCGGCATATTGATCATAGCTAAATCTCTTAAATTAAGCAATAATGTTAATTCAAATCCACAAATTTATCTAATTTCTTTCTTTTTTATATCTAGTTTTATAATTTTTCAAATTATAATTAAACCTAAAAACTAAAATATCTAATATATATCTATATAAAATATATAAAAATAAATTAATAATTGGGCTCCTCGGCCTAGTTGTTAGTCCTCTATTAAGCGCATAGTTACCTCTCTTAAGCGCTTAGTTACTGCTTACCGAAATTTTGATAATTGGTTACAACTTTAATGCATTTTTGTACTCACAACATGTTTATAGACTTGCTGAAGTTCAGAGTAAGGATGGTTAGCGCGAGTCTTGACATAATAGTTTGTGAATCTGTAACCAAACCGTTTATCAAACTTCTTCAGTATCTTACGGACACCAATAGCATTCATCTCAACGAAGAACAAGAGCTTGAGAAGATCTTGACCAACAGCTCTATAACCTTCCTTTAGATAAGCTATGTGAGATATCTCAGGCTCCTCTTGGAGAGCGTCGTGCGACTCTCTCAGTCTCTTTAGCCTACTTGCAAGAATTCCTTGTTGCTCCAACATGAACAGTGCGACTTTCTCGATCTAAGTATGCATTTTAGATTCAACAGTTTTGTCCTAAAAATGATACAAAAACTGTGGTGAAGGAAGTAAATAATGAAGCACCTGGTTATCAAGCATCTTTGAGAAATCTTTGAGAACTTGGCGGCGCTCTAGGTTCCCTCCTTGTAACTGGCGACCGTATTGATTCACTTTCTTCTTCATCAGTTTGTAGTTGATGTAATATCTACAAGGGGACGTTGTGATAGGACAAACCTTTAACGAGTTTTCGAAAAGTGTTATACGGAGAGAAAAAAAAAACGTTACCCTTGCCATTCTTGAATGCTACGTTCTTTGAGCTTTTTCCCAAAGGCGACCATCTTGTGAGTTCAAATAAAAGCCACCTAGAAAAATCAGAGATAAGCGTTATTATTAAAAAGAATGATCAGATACAGAAAAGTCGTATAAAAAGTATTGCAAGAATAAGTCTGCCTCCTTTCTATGTATCAATGAACTTATGGAACTATGAGTCTATATGAGATAACACACTGAACTTGTCAGTGTCAGTGACACATGTTGCTACAAGTTAAAAAAAAAAGATTCGAGCTTTGACTGATATGAGTTTGGTAGTATTAAATGAATGATTCAAGAACAAGGACAACTAAAGCCTTTTTCAAAAAAAAAAAAAAAACGAACAGGGACAACTACGCCAAACATAATACTAAACTGATCATTTTGAATGGTATGAACAAACCTCTTATCGTCTTCTTCCCTGTTCCTCTCCTCGTTATTTATTCAGATTATGAGTAACCAGCGAACTTTTCGTTGAGCAAAAGAAAAGAAAGAAAACCGAACTTGTGCTAGCAAACGGCGGGGAAGAAAGGCAACGATCGGAGCAAGAAACGGGGCGATCAAAGAAGTTATGGTAACAATTCCGCAAATAAACGAGTAAAAGACTTGAATTGCAGAAGCCAAGCATATAGTACTAGAATTCACCAATAATCAAACATCATTTTATGCTTCAAATGGGCAAGAACTAAGTGAAAAAAAAAATCACCCTCGTAATCAACAAAGAGAGGAGAGAAAGAAAACCTTTGTAATTTGTGAAACAGAGAAAACAGAGCCTAGAAAGTTGAAACAAGACGAGATATCTCGGAGAAAGAGAGAGAAGGCAGCAAAATCGTATTTGATTCGGTGAGTAAGGAGACAAAAAGAAAAAGAAATGCAGAGAAGAAACCAAAGAGGAAAAAACAGAGTGCGGTTCTGAGGTTCTGTGTGAATTCACGTTGAACAATTTTTATAGTAAAGGGAAGAGGAAAGAAGTGATCAGCGTTGCAGCCATTGTGGGCTCCATCTTCATTTTGTCTGATCCTCAAATTTCTTTCTTTTCCTCTTTTTTTCAATTTTGATCAGTGGGATAATGATTTATCTTGGTAACAAAAATTTCCCTTTTGTTGCAGTTTGCAAAATTATTTTTTATGACGGCAAAAAGTAAAAGATACATCATCCCTTTTGTTCTATTTATAGTATTTTTTGCCATCAGATATAATATTGAAACTGCGTGTTATGTTGAATTTTGGCATATAGAACAAAGTATTTACATCGACTGTAATTTTTGAATAACTTTGTTTCTTATTTGCATGACTTGTTTTTTCTTCTTTTCAGAATACTAAGCATACTAATGGGACATGCTTTGTCTGTTTTACGTGGGATGTACATTCTCTAATGCATTTGTATAAACTCGTGGTCATAGGACTCATAGGAATTAGGAAGGATAAAATTTCCTTCGTAGTTGAGTTTCGTGGCGTCCAGTGATGGACATTGCCTATAGCATGAAATACAAGAGATAGATATTTCGTTTTCATATGCGTTACAGCGTTAATGCAATGCGTTTTCCGAAAAATCAATTCCTGACCCTCTATATTTGTTTCCCTTGTCATGTATTAGCAGCCCTAAACGTATATATCATCTAAATTCACTACACAAGTTTTCTTAAATATTGGTTACGTATAATCCAAATGAAGTTTGAGAAATGTTTCATTCCCTATAAGATATTTGCATATTTTTGGTCCAGTTTGCTCCTTTGTAAAAGAATTAATTATATCATTATAGTGGCCAACAACATAAAAGGATCCGTTGACGACTATCAGTGTTGTCAAATGTCGGTCATTCTTAAATGTATATCTTCTTTATTCTAATTGGCCAACAACTAATATATGATACAATGTAACTATGAGGTACATTTAAAGATGTTCAAATAATGATACACATTTGTGATATATTAATCTGTAACACTCGGCATATAACAAGATTTACATGTAACCTATACAAGATTTAATTAGCAAAAAAAAATAAAACATACAAGATTTTATGTTGTATTCTATTGCCGTTAGGGTGAAGTGGGACAGTTCTACAATCTATCTATCTAATAAAGTTGGCTTGTCTCTCTCCTTAGAAAACCACATCATCAAATAGCATGGGGCAAATAAGAACATCTGTCCTAATCTCTTTCTCTTTGTTTCGATGATGAAACGATGAATTATTTTACTGGACCATAATTTTCTTATTTTAATAAGTCCAACATATCATAGGGTTTCGTTTTTACTTTCTTTCAAAACTGGGACATATTCTCTTATCAATCTAGGCCCAATAGATAATAGGGTTTTTTTCTCTCCGTTAACACAAGCGTTCTATCGCCGTGAGTCTTGGGATCTCAAACCCCGACCAACGCCTCTGTAACGTCTTCTGATTTTGGCTAGAAGATACATTTATCCAAGCATTAACATCGTCCCTTCCACTCCTCCTACTCTTTCACATTAACTCGGCCTTATCATCCGCCAAGCTAACCGTTCCAAGTATTACTATACAAATGTTCCTTCTCTGCAATGGATAGACGCACTGCAACGAAATCCCAAAGGTCAATAACTATTAAGCAACAATTCTATCAATGCCGAATCCTTACACTCTTCATACCGATTTGAAGGTTGATTGCTGCTCCATCACCGCCGAGGTCCGCCTTCAGAAGGTAACTTCGGAACCATCATCTTTTCTTATTTATGACTAATACAAAGCTTACAACTTCGAATCTGTTTATTTGTTCTTCTCAAACAGTCAACGTTTATCCATAGAACATACCCAACATGGGAGACTAAATGTTCTATATTTTCCTCTTTCTCTTATCAGAAAATGTGTTTTTCTATCTATTTGAGTTAATTAAGAATGGATGTTTTGTTTGGTTAGATCCCTGAGGAAGCTAGAGAGCTTGAAAAAAAACAACTCAGACAGACTTGGAGAAGGTATTGTCTTATTGTCTATAAACCCAAGATTAGTGTCTATAATGCCCTGAGTTCGTCTATAACAGGCTGGTTCTCACTACAGTTACAAACAATGACCATACTCTACACCAGCCTGGATAGTGAACGTAACTCTTACTATGCCATGTCTCATGGTAATTTTGTCAGGTACCGTGTGGAGTTGACCATTTCAGATGAAACCGAAGAGGCTGTCTTCGTAGCTTTTGATTCCGAGATGATCAAGCTGACTAACGTCCGCTCTTCTGAAGTTGGGCAGGTCATGGTTTGATTACAACTAATCCTCCTATAAGTTAACAAATTTCAATCTATTCTGGTGGTAATTTTTTGCAAAGCATTATTTCCCATGTTCAGGGTGGAGGTTTTTCTTTAAGTCGCCCGAAAGAACAGCGACTAAAAATTAAGAAAATTTTGATCGCGCGACTGGTCGCAGGTCGCAGATCGCAGGTCGTGCGACACGTAAACGAACATAGTTTTAGTCGCAGGTTTAGTCGCAGGTCGCAAGTCGCAAGTCGCGCGACACGTAAACGAACGTAATCTTAGTCGCAGGTCGCAGGTCGCGCGACACGTAAACGAACATGGCCGATCAAGCTGACTAACGTCCGCTCTTCTGAAGTTGGGCATGTCATGGTTTGATTACAACTAATCCTCCTATAAGTTAACAAATTTCAATCTATTCTGGTGGTAATTTTTTGCAAAGCATTATTTCCTATGTTCAGGGTGGAGGTTTTTCTTAGCAGCACGATAACGAATTCCCACCTTTAATCACTGAGATAATCGGGAATGCTTACACTTTTCAGCTGAAGTTGTATGGGTTTAATTTTACATCAAAGCATGAGACCTTAGCGTCAACAGGCCCCAAATCCTGATTTTGGTGTTTATGTAAATTTTTCGTAATTGGAATATACACTAATGCGCTGACTGATTAAGCGTTTCCTAATCTCTTTAGCAGGGAGGAGGTGATGGGCCCAAAGACAATATGCATGGAGTCAGCTCACTTTCCTCAGCTTCTGCAAATCTAGGTAACAACAATGCAAAGGAGACACCGAGACTTACAGAGTCTGCACTGGGGAACCTCCCTGAAGTGGATGGCTTCATATCCCAGAATCCAAAGCTCAAATTGAGCAGGCTGCTAAGAAGGTCCGTACGGAATAGATGAATATGGAAGCTTTATTTTATCATGTTCTATCGTTTTTTTAATCAAATAATGCTTTGCGTTTTTCCATTTTCAAACTATTGCATATGTTGGTTTAGTTCTTTGCACTACTAATATAAGAATATTTCGAAGTATTTACCCTTTAAGCCAACCATGGATTCAGTAACACACTCCATCAGCGCTTATATATTTAAGTGACTAAAATATTATACATCCATCAGAAGGTTCTCTGCTTTTTAGTAGACTAAATCAAATTAACAGAAGTGAAACATCAAGTGTTGGGCATCTGAGGTTACTTGACAATATAAATATAACTACAAATAAATCATAGCAAGTGTTTGGCTCACTCTTAACTCTTTTTTTTTTACTTCAAACTCTTCCCCATACCTAATTGAGAGTTTAAAAATAGTCCTCAGCCAAATCTATTGTGGCTCACTCTACTTCTTTTACAAATATTCATTCCACTAATCAATCTTGCCATAATATGTAAATCTATCACTATAACTGGCAATATTTAAGACTGTTACATCAAATATGAAGCACACAGTATTACTAAGAGTATACCAACACACAAACACCAACGGAAAAGGCAATCTAGAAACAAAAACTACGCGGAATAACAAAACATCAATAAAAAAATTTCAAACACGACCCAATCAAAATTTACAATCGATCTGCGCATATCGCGGGCAAACCACTACGGGAAGGTGAGTTTACATTAAAATATATTTTAAATTAAAATATATTTTAATTTTATAAACATTTGAAATTTTATTTTAAATTGAATATAATAAATATAATTTGTTTTCTAATTAGATCATATATTTTTATTTTGTTAATATTTGACATTTGTTTATAATTCTTACGTGTTTCGATTTTTATTTATTATCAACTATATTTTATGACATTGTACTATTTTATTTTCAGTATCCATTTCAGTTATATATTTTAACTATGTAAAAACTTAGAACATAATGTTTGATGAGATATGAATTATAGGCTTTCATTCAGTACAACCAACACAAGTTACATAATTGATTCAAAATAGATAAAAATAAAACAAATTTCAGTGAACATTTATATGCGGTTTGGTTCTTGATTTCCAGATTATTAATGGTTACATTATATTGAAGTTTTTTTATGTTTAGTTACAGTTTGTCTCATATTAAATTTTTGATTAAATTATTTGATACGAAGTGGTATGTAACTAAAGTAAAAAAAGATGTGTTATTAAATAGAGGTCAAATAATTTAACAGTTTGGCTCATACTTCGAAGTATCATTTTTATTGGTTTATAAAATACTAATTAAAAAAATATTTTAAATATCATGAGAAAAAATTTCAACAAATAAATTTGATATTATAGAGTTCACCAAAAGCTATAATAATTAACAAAACATCATCAATAAAACACTAAGATGAATTGAAATTTCATTCAAAAACTAATTATGCGCTAATATATATATTATAAAACATGATTTGCTGTTAAATTAGAAAATACTAATTAATATTTTTGATATTATTGAAACTATTTATCTAGTATTTAAAAATTAGGTTTAATTATTTTATTAAACCCTATTATATTTTTATTGATTTAGTTTGGAGGTGGATTAATTTATTATATAAAAACCTAATTTGTGTAAAAATATTTAAACTTGAAAATTCTTGAAACAATAAATTTTATTAATTGAAACTTCACATTTTCTTTTATTATATATGTCAAAGTAAAAATAAAAAGAAAGAAATCTATACCATTACATTTTTCTGAATCACTTTTGTTAATTTTGTATTCTGTATACAAAATAATAAATGTTACTGTTATTTTTAATTCAAACCAAAAATGTTTATTTAAAAAAATATGATCTCAGACCTCTGCTTATTATTTGTTATTTTATTGTATTTTTTTTTGAATGGTTTTTAAAATGCTTCATAATAATTTTAAAAAATTATTAAATATTTGCATATATAATAATCTTTAGTATTTATTCCCGTCCGCAAGGCGGGGTAACCACTAGTTTTTAATAAATTGGGAAGATAGGATCTAATGTATATATTCTTCCTTTTTTTAAAGAGGGATCTGATCAGGGCCTTGCCTGAAGATTGATTGGCTCCAAGCCAAAAATATTTGAGGCCAAAAATTAATATGTTAATAAACATTAAAAGGATAGGAAGAAAGAATGTTTGAACCTGTGACACTATAATAACGATAAAAAATCTAGTAGAAGATTTAAGAAGTTTTGATCCCTAAAAGAATTAATATGAAAAAGGCCCCGCCTGCATCCAGGCACGGTATTCACCACATCTTATCAAAAGATAGAAAACGTAAAATATATATTCCCTAACCAAGGATGACGTATAAAAGTATAAAACCCCAAAAATCAAGTTCCCATGTGCATGCAAGAAGTGTCGAAAACTATATGTGATCTACACACAGAGAACAAACAAATTTTATTGTCCATATCTATTAAAAAGTGACGGTATGTGGTGGGTGGCATTAATGTGCACTGCCTCATAGACATCTGTAGTGTTCTGAATTTAATTCACATTTTCTCCATAATTCACATATGTCGAATTTTCTTTTCACAAAAAGAAAATTGTGAATACAGTTGCCTTTCTTGTCTATATCCATACAGCAACGGGTCCTTATAGTTACTGCCTAGTGGTTACGAAGCTTATACTAAATATGAACTATTCATATCTGGCAATTTGATTTTATTGGTGCATGGCATCATATACTTTCTATTGGTCTTTGTTTCCTCAGGTGCGGTTTGGCTTTTTAAAATTCCCTTTTCCCATGAACTGGTTCTTTTGCCAACAATTGTAGCCTGAGTTGGTTATTATTAAGATTGTCCACTAAAACGGTAAACATTATCAGCATCCACTACTAAATGGAGAAACCGAGACTGGTCTTATGTTTCTTTTTTTGCTCATGTACAGTCATGGGAAGGTATTATCTCTATTCCTTGTTGGTTTCGGAGTAAGCTAGGCCAAATCTTAGGAGGTGATTCATTTTCTGGCAACCTGGCTGGGGAGTTTCTTTGGCACAGTTTGGAGTGCCTTTGTGCACGTAGCATAGAAGTCATATGTGACTTTCACCGGTGTTCTTATGCTGCTAATAACTGCAACTATATTTGTTCCCTCAAAAATATCTCGGAAGAAACGAGTGGTAAATGAAATTCTTCATGTTGCTGCATACCTAACAGCTGCATGCAATATTTTAAAAGTTATTGAAAGGGTCAATATAGGTCTCGAACTCGGGTTTACTGGATTATTATATTACTGTTGGAACCCGCCATAGAAATCTGTATTCAGCATAAGCTCCATCAAGAACCTTTAGTAGTGTAAAGATCATTCTTATTCAATATAATGTTACGGCTGTGCCATATATACATAGGAGGTTTAGATACAACGTTAAACCTAACTAACGACAATAACGGACTAAAGGCCTAGGCCCAATACCCCCCCACCCCACCTCAAGGTGGCGTGTGGAGATTACAAACACCCAACTTGCAGAGAAAAGCTTCAAATTCCTTGCTTCCTAAGGTTTTAGTGAATATATCAGCGAGCTGGCTCTTCGTAGAAATATGCTAGGTTGCTATCCTTCCTCGTAGTATCTCGTCCCTTATAAAATGGAAATCCAAACCAACATGTTTGGTACGCGTATGTAGAACAAGATTTGCAGCAAGATTGATCGCTGATAAACTGTCTGAATGAAGCATTATAGGTTCGTCTCAAGAGATACCCATACCAGGAAGAAGATCTCGGAGCCAAAGAAGTTCACTAACTGTATCAGCCATGGCTATGTACTCTGCTTCTGCAAACGACCTAGAAACCACATCTTGTTTTAGTGTTTTCCAAGAGATTGGGGAGCCTTCAAGTTGTATGAACCACCCTGTCAATGATCGTCGAGACGTTGGGCACGCACCCCAGTCAGAGTCACACCAAGCAGTCACAGTCAAAGGTGTGTTTGCTTTGAGTAAAATACCTTGTCCTAGACTATTTTTGAGATACCTGACCACACGTAAAGCAGCGTCCCAATGTTCCTCTTTCGGACTATGCATAAACTGCGAAAGCACATGAATGACATAACTGAGTTCCGGGCGAGTTGTGCTCAAGTAAATGAGGCGACCTATCAGCCTGCGATATCGGTAAGGCTCAGCCATTGCACTGCCTTTATCAAGTAGAAGTTTATGATTTTGCTCCAAAGGAAAACTGACAGGCTTGACACCAAGGAGACCAGTGTCGGAGATAATATCCAGTGAATACTTTCACTGACACAAGTACATTCCGAGAAGACTACGTGCGACCTCGATGCCAAGAAAATACCGCAGTATACCCAGATCCTTCATTTTGAAACAATTGCTCAGATACTCTTTGAACTCATTGATCGCAGTAACTGAAGAACCCGTAATGATCAGATCATCAACATAGATAAGACATGTATGCGAACACCACCCTTGTTATAAGCAAACAGAGAATGATCTTTGACATTTTTCTCGAAACCGTACTCAAGTAATGATGTCGCAAGCTTAGCATACCAACATCTAGGAGCTTGCTTCAAACCATAAAGAGATTTGTGTAAGCGACACACCATGTTTTTATCATTAGTACGAAACCCAGGAGGAAACTGCATATATACCTCTTCCTCAAGATCACCGTGAAGAAATGCATTATGCACGTCCATTTGATAGCCTTCCCAATCTTCTGAAACGGCTTGTTGTAGAAACGATCTCAATGTAACCATTTTCGCGACGGGAGCGAATGTTTCAGCGTAATCCACACCCTCAGTTTGATTGTTACCCAACACCACAAGACGAGCCTTAGGTCGCTCTATCGTACCGTCAGCATTAAACTTCAATTTAAACACCTATTTACAACCTAAGGCCTTCTTGCCTGGTGGTAAAGCAACTACTGTCCAAGTGTCTCTGTCTTCCAAAGCCACAATCTCTTCTTCTACAGCAAACCGCCAGTTTTCATCCTCAATGGCATCTTTGTAGTGAACCGGTTCGACGCCTGAGGTAATAGACAGAAGGAATGCCTGAAACTGATCCGAGAACTGTGAGCTGTCTAAGTAGTTGTCAATAGGGTATGGTGTTTTCGTTGGGTAAGAACTATGCAGTAGAGTAGTAACATAGTCAGCCAATTTTGTAGGTGGCTTACGCATCCAAAAACCGCGACCAAGAGCTTCAGGCTCAGTCGAATTTTCTTCAAGAACTGCAGTCTCATTCGAAATCTCTTCAAGAGCTGCAGGATCAGATAAAATTTCTTCAAGACTATGATTCGCTAGGGTAGTGTGTGAATCAGAAGTGCTAGTAGAAACGTCAGAATCATTTTGCTGAACTGGATGTGATTCGTTGTTATGTGAATCTGTTTCAGCTGGAGATGGAGAAGAAGTATCCGCGATATAATCAGCAATATCTTGCGGAGATGTATCGCTATCCTGAGTAGGATTGTCAATATCGGCCTGAAACCGAAGTGATCTGGACACATTCAGGAGATGACGATGTTTTCGCTCCACTCGACCGTTCTGTTGTGGGCTTCCGACGCAGGAGGTCTCATGAATGCTACCATTTTGAGCAAAGAAATCAGATAAGCAGATGAATTCAGAGCCGTTGTCACTTCTTAATGTTTTAACTTTGGCTGCGAACTGCCTTTCAACCAAGGCCACGAAATTCTGAATGTGTTTCGGTGCCTCTTTCTTGTTCGGTAAGAGATAGATCCAAACAGTTCGGGAGAAATCATCGAGTATAGTTAAGAAATACTTAGAGCCACAGAGAGAAGTAGTACGATATGGACCCCATAAGTCGCAATGAATCAACTCAAAAACCATGCTTGTCTTATTATTGCTCAAAGGAAAATGATCACGTGTTTGTTTGGAACGTATACAAACTTCGCACTTTGAAAAATCAAAAACACAAGAACTGAAATCAGATAAATGCAACTGCTCCAACGCCTTTGAAGAAGGATGCCCCAGCCGACTGTGCCAAAGCTCTGAAGCAGAGGTATCAACACGCCGAATCATCGCAGCAGCATCCATTCCTCGAAAGAAGTACAAACCATTCAACTGCTCACCCGCCCCAATCAGCATTTGTGTGATGTGATCCTGAATAGTACAAAGCCGATCAGATAGCTGAAAAATACACTGCCTATCTCTAGTCAAATGAGATATGGAAATCAGGTGGCAATGCAATCCATCAACAAATAAAACATTGGCCAGAGTAAGAGAAGACCCCATAGATATTGTTCCTTGTTTATGTGAAGTCGTAAATCTCCCATCACGAAGTTTAATTAACATGGGAGCCATATCAGAAATATCAGAAAGGTAGTCTAAACTTCCTGTCATATGATTTGATGCTCCAGTATCTATTATCCATGATTCAATAAATTGCTTACCGGTTTGAGGTCGAGAAGAATTGGTGTTACGCTCATTGAGCATGTTGACCAACGTGTGCCATTGCTGATCATTCAAGCCGCTAAACCCAACCCGATCTGCAGAAGTGATGATCGAGTTCAATGAAGCATATGGACCAGAAGAAGGCCATGCGACAGCAGCAGCAGCAACATGATTTGCCCTAGCAGGTTCCGAGTTCCTTCCTTTTGAAACGGATGGTGCAGGAAGAAGACCAGAGCCATTGGAATTCGGTTTGTTTCGAGTGCGTTCACCCCACCAAGGAGGATACCCAATCTTTTTGAAACAGTTTTCTGCAAGATGACCATTTTTCCCGCATAGAGAACATCTGTCTTGTGGTGAATTGCGATGTTGAGTCTGAACTGTGAAGCTAACGCCTCATGCTCTGTCCTCATGAAACCGAGAAAGAGACTTTGATTCCTCATCCTGAGTAAGTATGTTATATGCTTCATCAAGCGTTGGTAGTGGAGTGCGAGAGAGAAGCGATGACTTGACAGCACCATAGAGAGATTCATCAATACCCATTAAAAACTGATGAAGCTTGTCTTCCTCACGTTGTTTTTCAATTTCCTCCAAGGTTTTGGCCTGTTGATAATCTGCCAAGCTCGTCCACAGCTTAGTAAGTTTGCCGTAGTAAGTTTCAATAGGAACACCTTGCTGTCGACAATTCGCAAGCTCTGTTTTGAGTCGTTGAACTCGTTGTCCATTTTTCATTGTGAAGCGCCTCTGAATCTGAGTCCAGAGACTGTAAGCATCATTGCAGTGTAATAGAGAAAAGCACAGAGATTCGTCAATGGTGAGTTTAATCCAGGAGATGACCAATGCGTTGTTTGCGCACCAATCTTCGTAGTCCTCTGAATCTTCTGCTGGTTGGGAGATAGATCCATCAGCAAACCCAAACTTTTTTCGTGCTTTGAGAGCCAAACGTATGCTAGCAGACCACTCATTGTAGTTAGGTCCATGCAACGCCGGTTTGGAGATAACGGTTCCTGGATTATCTCCTGCAGTAAGATCATAAGGAGATATGGTTCTCCTCCTCACTTCCGTACGTGTCTTAGTTGTTGTGGATAATGAAGTTGTGTCGTGTTCTTTATCACCCATTGTTTAGAGAAGATGTTTGAGAAGAAAAAGAATAATCGGAATCGGATCGTACGAACCAAGAAACCTAGATTGTAGTTTTAGGTTTAATGCTCTGATACCATGTCAAGAACCTTTAGTAGTGTAAAGATGATTCTTATTCAATATAATGTTACGGCTGTGCCATATATACATACGAGGAGGTTTAGATACAACGTTAAACCTAACTAACGACAATAACGGACTAGAGACCTAGGCCCAATAAGCTCCTTGCAACCTCCGGTTCCCCCTTTCCATATTATGTTGTTTGGCTTTCCTCGTTACAATGTCGCTGACACCAATGGACTAACAGTTTAACAGCTCAACGTTATCTTTCCAGCAAAATAAAACAATTTTTCAGTACTCTATTCGCTTTTTTTTGTTAGTCCAATATTATTCTATATAAACCCTTTGAACTTCTTATATAGAACATGTATAGATAGATATATGGGCACATTATTAAACTAGTGACTTTCTCTCCTCTTCATCTCCTCTCTCACCCTCAGCTCCATCTTTCCTAACCGCTGGTCTCGCCTGAATCTTGCTCGGAGGTTTACTATCCATCGGTACCATCTTCAATACAATTCCCATTGCTATCAACAGCAACCCCGATCCGTGCTGTTCTGTTAATGGCTTTGTGAATATCAAATACGACAGCAACAACGTAACACCTTTCCTCGCTGTTGTTATCTACACACACGAAAACGTTTTTAAAACAGTAACATGATTTTATAACGCATACTCAATACAATAACGCCAGTAAGGGTTTGTTAGACAAGATAAGAGATTATACTAAGGCGGTTGTAGCGGCTCCAAAGAGTGCAATGAGCGATAGAACAGAGACTTGACCGATGAATGTGGCCATGGCTTCAAATACAAGCACTCCATACACATATGGATGCTGCAAAATCAAACAAAGGAGAGTTGATTTTTTAATACACCAACCTACTAATCATTTAACCGTTAGTTGTAGGCACGTGGCTTCAAATAGAAGCACTCCATTCCATTATCATAAAAGACAAATTGACTTTTAAAAAAGTTGGCAGATTTAGGGCATGATTATCGGTTGAACCCCGTTTCGAGTTTCTAAATTTTTTTTATTTTTGTTTTATTTTTGTTTTATCTGATTTAAGAAAAATAAAAATAAAAATCGCATCAATTGCGGGCGGTCACGTGTCAGTGGGACCCGCAAAAAGTGAAAAAAAACTCATCGCAAACAGTTCTCAACTCACGTCTTCTGTTACCTGTTTTATAATATTAATGGGTTCAAACACTATTTTTCCTTCCAAAAACCCATTAACAAACCCAGATAAAGATGTTCTTAGGAACGTTCTCGGTGAATGATTTCATTTCGACGGTACCAAGAATCCGACAAGCTTTGACTTTTTCATTAAACCGAAGCTGACTCCGATTTGAACCATGAACCAATAACTTAATCCGACAAAAACCATGAACCAAGAACTTTCATAGCTAATACAAAATCCACTCTTTGTCACTTTGGCTTCAAATGAACTTGTATAAAGCAAAAACTAGAGCCGGTTATTTTGGTTTGGTTAAGCTTTACGGTTTACCAAAACCAAAATAGAGGTTGGGACTTACTTGTGAGCACGCAGTCCACGCACGGAAAAGCTCACCGGTTAAGACCATGGGAACGAACAAGAAGGGCAATCCAACAACCGTTGAGCAGAAAAGCATCTCCATCTGTCATATTTTATACATTAGCAAGAATCTCAGGCAGAAAACAAAACAGGACGGTATAAGAAAACCAGACAGAACCGGGTTTTTGTGTGTGTTTTCTTGCCTGAGTTGTCTCGGGATTCATAGTGAAAATAGCTTCCTGAAGATTACCCAAGAAAGCATCCATGATCAACGCGCCAGAAATCATCAAAATACCGATCATACTGAAATTAGGAGACATTTGTGCGTCTGCTAATGTGAAAAGGATCAAACCAAGAACCAACAAGAACGCTGAAATGTATTCATGGACCGGGTATTTTCTTCTCAACCCGGGTATGAACGCTCCCATTATCATTACCGGCAACACCTAAACCGTCATTTTGATCACTCTCTGAACACTAGCTAATGTCAATTTAAATGAATGTGTAAAAATTTGGGGAGTTCTGAATGTACCTTGGTGGATTTGAACATGATTTGAGCTGGATAGTTGAGATAAGCCAAAGATCCTTTGGTTAAACCATGTGATCCCATGAGAACAGCAGAGAGTTTGACATAAGTTCTCATGGGATTCACAATATGTTTTGTGGTGAAGCCTTGAAGGTAGATGAGGAATAAGTAGACAAATCCTTGTATAAACGTGAAGTACCAACCAAAGCTACAAGAAAGAAAGAAAACAAAAACACCATTGTTAAGTTTCTTGTTTTGTTTTAAAAATCTAAAAGTCTGAAGTAAATGAAGTTTCTAAAAGTTTGAAGTAAATGAAGTTTACTTTACCTAAATTGGAGCCGATTATAAACATATTCCTGTATAAATAAAAATCAAGTCAATAATCAAAATGGTTTATCCAATAAATTCCCCAAGGTCTGTTTTTGTTTACAAGATCATAACTGATCTCACAAGGTATTAGATGGTTTTGTAATTTATATTTTATGAAATGTATAGAAATCAACAAGTTTGTGTGTGTTTGGAGAGAGTTTAGTTCGTCATGCAATTTTCTTATTCCTCTGTTTTCTTTTCCTTAACAGACCAAAACATAAAACACTTAGCATGGAAATTAATTTGACTGTTACATATTTCCATTGAGAAAGATGCGGAATTATCAACAAAATGATTCTACGTTATCAATCGATTATATTTCGGGATTTTCAGAAGCAAAATTAGAACAGAAAAATAAACTTTAAAAAAAAGGGAGAAAAAGAACCTCGCAAACTCCGTTAACGAGGTAGCCAAAGAAGAAACCAGAAGTGCAAATGAGAAACTGTTGCCAAGTTGGTCGATCAGACAGAGATATTCCAAACAGAGTTCTTGATTGTTCCTCCTTCATTCTTCTTCTTCTTTTTTTGATTACCAAAAGACAAAAAGAATCAAAGTAAAAGCCAAAATGAACACGAGTAAAACACTCCAAGTAAATGATCAAAAGCATGTAAAGTGACCCATAACGGTAAATCACTCCTAGAAATAATAAAACAAAAAGGGTAATCACAGAAACAACACCAACCCAAACCAAATATCCTCTAATTCACTCTTCAAAGTCTTATCTCAAAACTTTAAAGAAGAGAGAGAGAGATGGCTTTGGGAACGAAAGAAGAGAGCTTTTAAAACCGAAGGAGGAAACACATGAAGAAGAAGAAGAGGCGCGTCAAGACTTAATACTCGTCGCGTGATTCGCCACTCTTTAACACGTTTTTCTCAGTAGCCGTTCTTCCTTTTTTACTTCCCTGAATGTTTTTGGGAAAATTATGTTTTTAGGCAAAAAAAAAAAATGGTAACTATGTTATATTAGACTAATTTAGTATATTCTATATCTAAGTTAATTATTTTCAAAATAGCAATAATGCTTTTAATTTCAATTATAAATTCAAAATTACAATTAACAAAACAATTGTTAAATATTAAAATATAATAAATAATTAAATTAATTAAAATAAAGGAAAACATTAAAAATCCTTAAATAAAAAAAAACTAAACCTACGCTTTATATCCAACGATTTATTTTTTTTTTATTTTTCTGAAAATTTGATTTTTTCATATATGGAAACTGAATATTTCCAAATACTTTTCTCCCATATTTTTCGGAACTGATTATTCTTATCCGTAGAATACAGTAAATCTCTAGAACTAGGTTACTACAGGTTTTTAGATTTATAGTAACGTGTAGATTTTGATTTTTACAGGTTTTAGATTTACAATAAATCTTTAGAATTTGTTTTCTACAAGTTTTTAGATTTAAAATAATGTGTAGATTTTGATTTCTATAGGTTTTAGATTTATAGTAACCTGTAGATTCTGATTTCTATAAATTTTAGAGCGATAGTTTAAGCGCGAAATGTGTATTCTAAATATTTTTAGAGTATTATTATTTACGTAGACCATGTATTCTAAACATAGTAGATTCAATGAAAAAATGGATTTCATTTTCTACTACGTAAAATGTCAATTCTACTTTATGTAGAACAAAATCTGAAATTATGATTTAAACTTTTTTGGAACGGGAAAAAAAATATCACTAAGTTAATATGAGTATTTCATCAGTAGTTATTATTTTTCCAACTTTTTTAGTTTGTAAAACTATTTATTTGATTTATTTTTAAATGGCATTAAAAGCAAAATTAGTACAAATTAGGAATTAACTTAATGGGACATCGTTACCATTTTTTTGGTCTACAAAAATAATTTTCCCATTGTTTTTTCTCTTCCAGTAAAAACTGCTGTTTTTAAACAAACCCCTAAACTAATCTTATGTCTAATCTATTAAAACAGAAGTATAAATAAAAAATCCCTCTAAAATTCACAAATTATTTACAATGCAATAACACTGAAATATTAAATAATTTTAACTTTAAGCAATTCATGTATTTTCCTATTTTATTAAATCATTTCATAAATCTCTTTTACTCTTCTTAAAAAATTTGGTGACATCAGTTTACTTTTGCTTCCACACAAAAAATATTTTCCAAAAATATAACAATTAAATGCCTATTAGTATTACGTAAGTATTAATGAATATTTTTTTTAAATAAAGATTATTTGTTACTGTTACGTATTATACTAATAATATAGTGATATACATAACTCAAGTATATTTATTTCTAGGGGTGGGCAAAAAACCCAAACCGAACCGATCCGAACCAAACCAACCGAAGTTAAACCGATCCAAACCAAACCGTGCTCTTTACATAACCCATTTGGTTCATGTTTTACTCAACCCGAATGGTTTGGTTTGGTTTGGGTTCAAATCGAACAAAACCGAACCAAACCAATAATCCAATATATTTTTATCTATAAATAAATATATAAATATATATATATATATATATATATGTGTAAACATATTATAAATTTTAGGTAAAGTTTTGTTTTCCATTTTTTCTTAACTTCCATATATTTTTTAAAAAATCAAAATATGATTCAAATAATCCTAATACCTAAAGATTGTGCTGAAAAGAAAACATAAAAACTATAAGCATCTAAATCGTAGCTATCTCGTTTCGTTCATCTTCTCCAATTTTCATTCTCTAAATTATGTAACATTTATTATAGGATCAATAAAAACAAAAAGGTTGATGCAAATAGTCTTTTTGTTAATAGATTTTGGAATGCTTACAAGTCTTTGTTACGCTAATTAGATTACAAATAGTCTCCTCTTTGCTTATTATGTATTTCTTCCTTTGACGTGGTTAAGATTTTTGTCATCGAGCTTATTTTTTGTTCATAGATTTTTAAAGAAAACCAAACTAAATCTAAACCAAACCGAACCAAACTAAACCCAAACCGAACCCAAACCAAAGCTACTTTGGTTTTAATTGGGTTGAGTTTTATAAAACCCAAATTAACTAAACCAAACCGAACCCGAAACTAAACCGATATGCCCACCCCTATTTATTCCCACGTTCGGATACCTTCATAGTTAAAACCCCTGTTTAAAGACGCGGCCGCCTAGCCACCCGCTTAAGCGTTGCTCGGAGTCCAACCGAGGCGATTATGACCTAATCGGTCAAACTAGGCGCTGGACCGCGTAAACTCGCTTTGACCACGTAACATCCGCGTTGACCGCGTAATACTACAAATCTTAGCCGCCTAAAACTTAAAAAATTGAACTATTGGGCTTACAGCGGGCATATGGAAACCCAATTGCAAGTTGTAATGATTGCAACTCTAAATGACTATTTATAGGCGTCTTCAGCATCTCCCCTCTTATGTTTAACCGATGTGGAACATTATTTCATAGGTGATTTTAAAATTTTTTTGTCTAAAATTAAGTTAACCCTATCAGTGGATTGATTCATGTACCTCATCCAGCGCTGACAACATCAAACACCAATAGACCACATCGTGCTTTGACGTTTGTGCATATACTGACGCATATATAAACATTCTTTTAATAAAAAATAAAAATATGACATTAACAATAACTTTTGTTAAACCAAAAAATTAAAACTTCAATAATAATATACAAAAAACTATTACATCCTAATATATTTATATTATATATTTAATTTAAATATTATAATAAATATAATAATAATAAAAACTAGTCCCCGCGTATACCCCGATTAATCTCCGATTTTTCGGTAACTCGCTAGGCCCGGAGTCACCGCCCGACTAGCGCCTAGCATAGTTCCGAACCGAACAGGGGTTAAAACAAAGAAATAGTTGATTTACATAAGCAACCCCGCACATACGAAAACACAGAATTTGATGTATATTTTTATATATAAATAATAGTACAACGCAAATCAAATATGATCAATGTTGAAGAATATAAAATATACAACACCAAATTTAACTAATATAGTATATAACAAATTTTATTATACATTAAAAATTGATATATACAAAAAATAAAAATACGCTTGTGCCGATGGGTGATTCATATTCTAACAATTTGAAAATCAAAATAAAATTAATCAATATAAACTATAAACAAATTGTTTAAAAATGCCATATTAAATAATTATTTCATACAGTACATTTTGAAAATACACACAATTATTTTTACAATATAAATTTATACTAATAAAATAGATCTTTTGAGGCTCCAATAGACCTTTTGAGGCTCCATAGAGCGTCCACATCAGCAAAAAAAACTTCTCCCGAAAGATGACATGTGGCATAAAATATAGTTTTACATTCTAATATTACTAATTTTTGAAAATTATAAATAATATGTAAACATACAACATAAAAAAATGGAAAAACTACATTAAACATATGTAAAATTACCATTTTTCACTTAAAAAAAGACGGCCTATCTCCATAATGTAACATTACCGTTTTATAAAACAAAAACAAAAAACATTATATATAATTTCGAAAATAATAAATATATGTAAACATACAACATAAAAAATGGAAATACTACATTAAACATATAAAATTATAAATAACATGTAAATATACAACATAAAAAAATGGAAAAACTACATTAAGCATATGTAAGATTACCATTTTTCACTTAAAAAAAGACGGCCTATCTCCATAATGTAACATTACCGTTTTATAAAACAAAAACAAAAAACATTATATATAATTTCGAAAATAATAAATATATGTAAACATACAACATAAAAAATGGAAATACTACATTAAACATATATAAGATTACCATTTTGCATTTAAAAATAACAATAATATGTAAACATACAACATAAAAAAATGG
>NC_027748.1:10233852-10238176 GCF_000695525.1 Brassica oleracea var. oleracea
CATGGGATGAGAGTCATAATCTTGTCTTTCAACATATTGCTCTATACGTTTCTCTAAATCCACAGGCACAAGTCGTACCAAATTCTCAAATCTTCTACTCTTCCTCAATAGCTTCTTCCCATGGGTTTCTGTAAATACTATAAAAGGTTAACTTTGCGTTATACAGTATATATAAACAATACTCATTCGTAATGTATTATGTATATAGTCTTATGTGTTTAAACATAAACACACTATATAGAATATTACATTATATGATACATAGAAAGAACACAAGCAATGACCTTATACCCTATAATCGACTATTCAAGAAGATCATCGGTGATACCTTTTCGATGCGAATGAGGAGTTACTACATCATCTTGGAATGTGCATTCCAAGATAGATATCGGACTGAGTTGTTCTTTATCTTCGTTCACGCATTCCTACATTTTATAGTGGTTCAGTTACTTCATTGTTACAAATAAATTATATAAAGTCAACCCACTCCATGACAACAACATTTTACATATCTCCACATATTCCCATATATATCATTACAAGTATTATACTAATTCGGTAATTTCAGAACATTTGGGTTTTAATCTTTTCTTTAACTAGTGCAACTGTGTGGGATATTTTTATATATTACGAATACAAAATCGGGACCAATTTGCCTTGGTAAGTGAGATATCATCCGTAGAATCCGGTTTCGAAGCCACCAAGAAGAAATAGCATCCCTCGGTTTCATCGCAAATGGAGTACCATTTATTAATCACCTTCTAAAATATAATTCCTCTTAACCCTCACGTGACTTGCACGCATGAACCGACAACTTTAAAATGACCTAACTCAACTCAGCTTTAAAACTAACACAGAGAGTACTTTACATGCTAAGCCAAATGACTTGACCTAATGTTTTGCTGTTGTAGTAAGTTGGTGAGATGTTTTAATGAATAGAGTTTATCTGTGGTGTGAGTCGTGTGACGTGCTGGATGATAATTGGACAAAAGCTTAAAAAGATAGCAGAAAAAGCTTTGAAAGTTTGCTAACTAACTAACCTCTCTGTTGTCGTTGACAGACGATCTGTCACTGACGAGTGACCCTACACAATCCCCACTCATCATAACTACTACTCTGTTTGTTGTCTCCTCCCTCTCATCTCCCACGGCGTCGTTTTCCTTCGACGTCTCAAATTCGCCACTCGACTGAGTCACCTCCGAGTTCGTGAACAACTCGCTGCCAACACTCGTCGAGTCACAACCGGTGGAGTTTGACAACGTCGCTTCACCGGAAAATGATGCATTGGACGGTTGGTCTAGACTCTCTTTCAGAAACTCACCGAATGTCAATGATCTCCCTCGTTGGATCTTCAGTTCACGTCCCTCCGTTCTCCGTTCAATCTCTCCGTCGTCGACGTTATTAACTTCACGGTGGGAAAGTTTTTTCAAGAGGTTTCTAGAGAAGCTCCTCGAGAACATCCCTTTCTTTCGAGACGGAGAAGGAGGTTTAACGGAGGAGGAAGGGAACGGCAAGAGTTTAACGGCGCTGAGTACCGCCGTGGAAGCTTTCTTAACGGCGTGACTAAACACCAGCCCGCAGTTAGAACGCCGTTTGCGGTGGAGTATTCCGGACCGTTTGATCTCGGCGTCGAGGAGACGAGGGAGGGATTTGAAGCCGTTGGATGAGCAAGAAGAGCTGAGATCATCAAGAAGGTAATCTCTAAGACTCAGTGACTTTAATCGTCTCTTGCTCATGGGAAGCCGATGATCGGAGGAAGTGATCGAGGACGCCATTGGAGAAATGAAACTTTTAAGAGCATAAACGTATGAGTGATGAGAGTAAAGAATGTGAGATAGAGAGCGTTTGCATTAGCATATATTCTAAACCATATAAGAAGAGCTAACTCATAAGGAAAATAATGCGTGTGGTTTTGGTAGTTAGTGTAGCCATTTAATATGTTAGTGATCAAGTTAATATGTTTTGTTTCTTATTTCTTTAATCTTTTGAAATTGGAATCACGTATGTAACGGTATGTTGGATATTTTATTGATTTGATGGAGTAGAGGTTAGCTTTTTATTTTGATAAATTAGGAGCGGGGAATTGTCATTAAATATTCAAATTAAAAAAGTTTTATTACAAAGTAAATGAAAAATATTATTTTGGCAGATCTAAATTAGTACACAAGGTGTGATTGCTTAGTAATCTGTACTAATATAAATGAAACAACCGAAAACAAAATCATACGCAGATTTGAAAACCTTTGTGTGTAACTCACGGCATCATCTTTAGATAATTGGTATATGTTTTTAGTCTTTTTAAGAAGCAATCAAAGATGTAGTTAAAACGAGCATAATGAAAGGTACCTAAATTTGTTTGGATTTATTTGTTTATGGGTTTAAGAGAGTAAAGACCTCAAGTTAGACCTCTTCAATAAGACATGTGACGAGATTTTTGCTTCCATAACCGTACATTTGACCTTAAAACCTTCTTCAGGTGCTCTATTTCATTCACAAAGTTAAAACAGAACCATTTCATCAGAATGTCCAGTGGGCTTGGTCGTTTTGCCGAGGCTCAGTTCTTCTTTCTTACTCCTTTCGGCTTGTTTTGTTGTTGGCCCATTTGGCATTCCACACTGATTGAATTAAAGTGTTACCTCTTTCTCTAGATGGATAATTTGTTTAATTGACACCAAATTTGAACCTGACATCAAATATTAGCTGCCTAGATAGAGCTTTAATAAAAATGTCTGCTGATATTAAAGATAGGATGAGAAATAGGTTTCACAAATAAATTCATAAGAGTAACAATTTCATGCACATAGTTATTATCTATAGTTCAAAATGTTCCGATCGTGAATGTTGGAGGTGAGTTACACACACCTATTAAACCATTTTCAATGTCACTCTAATTTTTCTTCTATAATAGAGTAAATTTTGCTATAATGGTATTACTTTACAATAGATTTATTTTATTATAAAGTAAAATATAAGGAAATGTTACTTTTTTACTTTACCATTGAAGCAAAAATTACTTTATAATATAATTATTTAATTTAGAGAAAACTATAGAGAAAATTATAGAGGAAAAATAGAAATTCATTTGATGCACGGTCCAACTTATTTAAAACCTATCAACGGCCCAAAACTCGGAAAGCTAACCGACGAAAATAAAGAAAACAACATTTGACCAAACGGGCTAGAGCCCATACTCTCGACAGGCATGTTGAACGGTCGGAAAAGTACAGATGATACAGTGATTCGTACTAATGTCTAGAGACGAGGTAAGTTGAATCTGCGTCGTAAGAAATATATGACCTCATAAAACCAAATATAATATCTCATCATGAAGGATGACAAGTTGTCTTTTGTCTTATCTTTGACCTTTTACTAACCAAGCAAAAGACCAACTTTCTTCTTGAGCGAATAGAGAATATAATTTATTTAAGCGATCTCAATTCTCTTGTGAGAGAGAACTCGATTCGAACATCGAACTCACCTCACTTTAAACTCCCTTTTACTTTGATTTATTTCTAATATAAACGAGATTTCCGATCCACTTTATCCCTTAATCATTTCTTAAATATAAACCCAAACTCACTCTTGAACAGTGAATGAAGAGCAAAATTTACAGTCACATATACATACAATGGAATTGTCAAACTACATCTTTGGTGTAATCGGCTGAGATATTCCAAAATTACTGAGTAAAAAAGGATATTCACGTCAGTTCTAAGGCACTAGAGGACAAAGTCTGATATTCATAACTTCGAGTATTGCCATTTGAGAAACTTATGTTTTCCCCATTTTATCTCAATCATAGAATGTATGGTAGTTTGGTGTTCTTGGAAATATGTTTAAGCTTCTTCTTTTGTTTTTTTAATTAGTTAAGCTGGAAAAAAAAAATTCTCAGGTACTCCTCATTTGCAATTCATTTCATTTTCATTTATTTTTAATTCGAAATCCGATTAAAAAAATCCAATATACCCATTATGAATCCATTTATTTACGCAACTTGCCAATAAACCTAATTTTCTCTCTTATCTCTATAGATCTAGATTTCATTTTCATTCTTCATCTTCTTACTTTTTCTCTTCTCTTTTTTATATCTCCTCTCTTTTTCTCTTTTTCTCTCTTCTCTTTCGTTCTTGAATCCAAATCTTTTTTGTCTTTGAATTTGTTTTTCTTCGGTTGTTCTACTTTTCCTTTTGTTCTTCTTGGAATCCATTCTTCCTCGAATCTTATATGTTTCTTTCTGATTTGTTGTTCTTTGTTCGCAATTTTAGGGTTCTTCTTCGAATCCCATATGTTTCTCTCTCTCTCTCTCTCTCTCTCTCTCTCTCTC
>NC_027748.1:10238276-10248545 GCF_000695525.1 Brassica oleracea var. oleracea
TCTCTCTCTCTCTCTCTCTCTCTCTCTCTCTCTCAACCCAGAAACAAAGTTTTACCAAGTTATACAATCATTCAAGTACAACTTTGTAAAATTGTAGAACTTGGTTAAACTAGGTTCAAAGTATTACAAAGTTGTACTTCGACAATGATACAACTTAGTAAAACTTTATGCTAGTTTTACCAACTCGTGCAATCGTTTAAATGAAACTTGGTAAAACTGCAAAACTTGTAAGCTGTATAACCGTAAAGTTGTAAAACTTGGTAAAACTTTAATTTGGTAAAACTTGACATCAATTATTGAATCTATATTTTTGAAATTTGATTTGAGAGGAAAAAGTAAAGGGTAAAACCGGAATTGTCTTATTTTATTAAAAATAAGAGTACATCAGAATAAGTAAGAATATTCTAGATTTTTTTTTGGCTCATTAAAAGTATTTGAGCTTTTTACTCAGAATTTATCTTGTTTGGATATAACATATAGAACAAGAGATGGATACCTATAGTTTAATACCACAATTATGTTCACTGGAAACAATATACATAACTATTTTCATTCGTCGTAAACTAAGATATCACTATTTAACCGTTAAAATAGTTGTATAGTTTATCAATGCTAGTCAATATTATAACTGATAGAAACAAATTTACAACATATTATAAACTTAGAAGATAATAAAATATATTTGCATTTTTAAGAATTTAAAAGGGTTTTAATCTATAAACTTAGAAGATCATAAAGTAAAATTGAATTTCAAACAATTTTATAAGATATACGTAATTGATATCTTAGCTCCTACGATGCATTTTATTATTATTATTATTATTATTATTATTATTATTATTATTATTATTTTGACCGAAACACATTCTATTATTCTAACAATGAATACAGGACCACCCTTAGTTTATTAAAACATAACAATTGAATAATATGGAGTACTATATTTACTCTATGCTTATCGGATAATGGTTTATATTATAAACCGAGGTCGACAAACGACAGGATAAGAAGGTTTGTTTAGTTAAGCTACATGCATGAGAATGCATAAACTAGACATTTATAACTTATACCTTTAGGATTCCTCCTATTACTTAGGATCTTTATGGTCTTGATTCCTTCGATGCTGAAGATATTATAATTTTTTGTACATTTTTGACAATGTTACACCTCTTGTTTGGCAAGATATTGTTGTTTTATTACCTTGATCATACTTCATACTGTTTCTAGAACGTATATAGATAAATACCATTAAATATCCAGTATCTATCTATACTAATAAACTTGAAAAAAAAGGTTCCATAATGCGCTACGACATCCCTCTTATCACTATTTTGCGACATGTGTCGAGCAGAGAAACAATTTATCCTATTTCCTTCTGTTTCCAATTAGCGGATTTTCTTCTTCTTTTCTCTTTGGTGTTTCTAACTCGCCGATTAGGTGGATATTATGATAATTTATTGGGCATTTATGTTTATTTATTGGCCCATGACATGGAATCCATAAAATTTTCAGCTTTAAAAATGGTTACTCAAATCGATTATCCTTCACGTAATAATATAATCCCGTTTACGTTATCCACGTGCAAGCCCCATAGGTATAACCTATATTTATATATTTAAAATACACAACCATATACATTTCGTATTTCGTATTTCTAATATCCTCATTCTATCTCACAAAAACTAAAACAGAACCTACATATATAAAAACTAAACTACATGAAGAGTTCTCGGTATAACTGACGCGGACCAACCGTCTGCAAAAATAAAGAAATATATTTTCAAACGAACATCTATTATACTAAGAAAAATCTCATTATAAAAATAATGCAAATACAAAAGATAACTATTATTATCCAGTTCTCATACAAATACACACTACACATCATTATATATGGTCTTCGAAATAAGTAACAACTCCACATAGACAAAACAACAAACTTATCACAAACCAATTACTCAAAATGGTAACGCCCTTGAATAAATGAACCTTTGAACTAAACGGTTGAAGAATTAAAGAAAAAAAAACTTAAACTCACCTTCTATAAGACATAGCTATAACAACTTATCCTCACACAAAATACTACGCCATGAATAACAAGCCACTTCTCTCTTATCAGCTCTCACATCAAACATAATCTACATGAGCAAATCCACCGCAAATACTACAAGTCTACATCCACAGGCTCAACACACAACAATCCATCATTAATTTTCAGCTACCGTCTATCATTGACAATCAAGGGAATGTAAAAGACTCAACAACTGAGTACATGGAATTCATGCTAACATACCATCACATTCACCACCCCCGACTCAACCTTGCTTATTCAAGAGACTACTGAATACATGATGAATAAACTACCAAATGGCTACAATACCATTACTAATGATCTCCAAGGTACTCTTACCATCTGGGACTACAACCAAAATGCGACTGCAAAACTTGACGTCTCTCTTATCATCACAGATCTAGAAGAAACAAATATGTCTCCAACTACAGAAAAAGAAAACGATATATGCACTATATTCTTCAGAAATTACAACTATGAAAATAAACTTTGCTCTCTTACTTGCGGTCATAATTTTTATTTTACATGCATTGTTCAATGGCTTTGTACCAACAAAAGCTGCCCAATATGTAGGGAAAATAATCTATGATTTCACCATCAATATGATTAATAACATGGAATATCATGTTTTAATTTCCAATTTTATTTGTGTAGTATTTTCTACTTTAGCTTTTCATTTTCAGATAAAATAATTAATAATTTATCCTCATTAATAAATATTTTCCATTACACTATTATTTTAGTGTATAAAAATAAATAACATCATTAAAGACAAATAATACATGAAACAACAAAAATTAAGATTACTTCCCGAAATTAAACTACAAATGTCGGGATTATTTTATACAATTCACGGCTTTCTTAATATCTACCTACATTACTTAAACCATAAAACCGCAACACCATGGATCCATATTTTTTTTTTGATGAAATGTTAAATTTATTGATCATCATGGAAAAAATAATGGATATTTACAAAATTTTATGAAAATTCCTAACCAAAATCTATCCATGCCCCATGTGGGCACTAAACCACCGTTGAAGCAGCCCGCAGCCCCTGAAGTCCTCTCTTTTCGTAATACCGTGTTGATAGGATCCGCTGTCTTATGGTTTTATCAATCACCTTCGCAAGCTGATGAGCTGGTCGAGCCTTCTTTTTTGTGTCTTCTTTCGTTCTTCTCACACCAGATATAATAGACGGATACTTGGAAAGCGAATCTCAAGAGAATGAATCCAGATATTGCTTCATCATCTAATATAACTAAAAATTTCAAAATACCATCCACCAATCAAGATATGCTATATCAAGAAAATTCAAATTACAACAAAAGACAGCCGCTCCGCGGACAAACCACTAGTATCGATTATAATATACTAGATATATTTTAGTTACGCAAATAGGATGATGAAAATATTCACTAAATTGATTGTAAAGTATAATGATATATAAAATATATATACATTAGAAAATGTATAAATAGTATATCAAATTTAGAAGATTAAACAATTTACTAAAAAAGGTTTTAGACAATTGATATCCAATATACTTGAAATTTAAATATTTTTGTCTAAAACCTTTTTAATAAATAATTAAATATTAAAATTGATATACTATTTATACATCTAAAATACGTATACATATAGAAAATGTTTAAATATTATATCAATTTTAAAATATTTAATTATTTATTAAAAAGGTTTTAGACAATCTTTTAAATATTAAAAATGGTTTTAATGTTTTAAGCAAAAAGGAAATTTGAATTTTTTGGTATTACATTTTGTGTCAAACGTAGCATTTATTCGAATATTTAGTATTTAAGTATTTAACTGTTGTGTGTACTGATCAAATCAAATTTCAGCTATATACAATTGAATATATATATATATTAATATATAAACAGTGAAATTTATATTTGTGTAATATATATAACCAATTTGATCGCATTATCTCGTAATTCATATTTTCGTTCAGCTAATGGGCTACAGTTAACATGTATGCGTTCGACAAAAAGACATTGACAGGGTGCACAATTATTAACTGGTTAGGAACTTTAAGTATAGATTCCTAGGTTACCTTAACCTAGTATTCAAGAAAATGTTAGAATGCAACATTCTTAATATCTCGGAAATTTTCTTATTATTAAGCAGAATCAACATTTCATAATTTAATCCGTGATTTATTCTTGAGCTAATGAAATATGTGCAAGTTCTCTTTGGTTCAATCTATTAATATAAAGTTTTTTTTTTGGTAAAACTATTAAGTTGATGGAACTTTTAATCATTATATTTTTTTTTTTGAAAACTCTTTATCATTATATTTTCTGTTAAAACTATGCAAATTTTATTTCTTATCATATAATTTCTCCTTTTGGGAACATCAGTTTCTATTTGCGGTTGTGCATTCTTTTTTATAATATAATAATTTAATGTCATATAATAAACGATCGACATAACTCGTGATAAGATAACATAGTTTTTGTTCCCACCATCCTCAACTAAGCTATATATTAATGGTCCACATTCTATAGAGGCGAAGCATGTGACGTTACAATAATATCTATGCAAAAATAATAATGTATATTCCATATATATCAAAACTCATAAAGTATTTCAATAAAAACCTAATTATGAAAGCAAACCATCCTTTTTTGCCAAACTATAATTTCCCCACTGGACATATGAATAGAGTGGTCCAATATATTATAATGGAATTTTTATAATGAAAATTAAAAACATGTATTATAGGACTTTATTCCAAGTATCAACATCTTCAAAAAAATTATATAAAATCGTCCAGAATTTTCAATTTATTTCGTAACAACTTGGTATTAATCTTTACAGCTATACTTAGTTAATTTATAATATGGATTCACAAAAATAGGAACGAAATTGTATTATATAGAAAAGAATGATAAGTTGTTTCAAAAGTATAATAATAAAAAAATAATAATAATAATGATAAATTTCTTATATTATTGGTCGAACATGGAACTACTTGAATCAGTGTTATACTATCGCAAATTTTACACCAGGCCGCCCAGTGTGGTCAATTCTGACGACGATCGGTCATCTTTACCTATTTCTCACGAACTGATCAATTTTCTATTTGTTTATATTAGATGAAATTGTAATCCTCTAGTATCCAGATTTAAATGTAATAAGCCTTGACACTTGTTGTTGAACTATTAAAGTGAGAACACGAGTCAATTTGTTACTCTATATTTTTATAATTAAAAAAAGAATTCCCTAAAACGTCTCAAGTCTTATCTTTAGAAACTCAATTTCTACTTAGTTTGTGCATCTAACAATTAAATTGCATGCACTGCAAATCTAGAATTCATTTATACAATTTAAGCCAATTTTTATGGACCAAAACGCAGCTAAAAGAACATTCCAATCGATGTATAAGACTTGTAGCTTGTCATTTTGTAAGAAACCATTTCCACAAATGAAAACAATAATAATAATAATCCAAATAAACGTAAACAAAACAAAATAATTCCAAATAGACATACAAAAAAGTATTTTCTTGGAAACTTATTTTATTTTGTAATTCCCAAATGAAAATAAATAAAATACTATCTCTAGTAGGAAGATGCGTCATAACTATGACATAATGGCTGGTCAAAAACCGTCAAAATAGTTATGTTATAATTAAGGAAAAAAAATATACTAAAACTTAATTCTTCAGTCAAATAACATCTCTTGTTTCCTTTATCACTTTGTCTAAGCTTAAGTTGTGACTTAATTTGAAACTTATAACACGAATTTTCACATATCGACCAACAACTTCATTCCCTTCTTCTCTCTCTCTCAAACCTGCAGTCATGGCTGCTCCTTTGATCCTCAAGTACCACATAGATCACCAACAAGATCCGAACCCGACCCGCCTATTCTCTTCGATCCAAGAAGCCAAATCAATCGCCAAAATATCACTCCCAATAATCTTAACCGGTTTACTCCTCTACTCTCGCTCAATGATCTCAATGCTTTTCCTCGGCCGTCTCAACGATCTCCCTGCTCTCTCCGGCGGCTCACTCGCCCTCGGCTTCGCCAACATCACCGGCTATTCTCTCCTGTCCGGTCTCTCCACCGGCATGGAACCCATCTGCGTTCAAGCCTTTGGCGCCAAAAGATTCAAACTCTTAGGCCTTGCTTTGCAGAGAACCATTCTTTTGCTCCTCCTTTGTTCTCTTCCCGTCTCCATCCTCTGGCTCAACATCAAGAAGATCCTGCTATACTTCGGACAAGACCAAGAAATATCGGACAAAGCAGAGATATTTATCCTCTTCTCTCTCCCTGATCTGTTTCTCCAATCATTCTTGCATCCTCTCCGTATCTACCTCCGATCTCAATCCATCACTCTTCCTCTTACTTACTCTGCCTTCTTCGCTGTACTCCTCCACATTCCGATCAATTACATTCTCGTTTCTTACTTCGCTCTCGGCCTTAAAGGAGTTGCATTAGGAGCAATCTGGAGTAATGTTAACCTACTAGGGTTTCTGATCATCTACATCGTGTTTTCGGGTGTTTACGAGAAGACTTGGGGAGGCTTCTCGATGGATTGCTTTGAAGGGTGGAGATCTTTACTAACGTTAGCAATCCCTAGCTGCGTCTCGGTTTGTCTAGAATGGTGGTGGTACGAAATAATGATTCTTCTTTGTGGACTGTTACTTCAGCCGCAAGCAACCGTCTCGTCTATGGGAATCTTGATCCAGACCACCGCTTTGATCTACATTTTCCCTTCATCTCTTAGTTTCAGTGTCTCCACACGCGTCGGGAACGAGCTAGGCGCGAACCAGCCTGATAAAGCAAGGATAGCCGCGAGGACCGGTCTCTTTTTAAGCCTAGGGTTAGGTTTATTCGCCATGTTTTTCGCTTTTATGGTGAGGAATTGTTGGGCTAGACTGTTCACTGATGAGGAAGAGATTTTGAAGTTGACTTCCATGGTCTTACCGATCATCGGGCTTTGCGAGCTAGGGAACTGTCCTCAGACAACAATGTGTGGTGTTTTGAGAGGAAGTGCTAGACCTAAATTAGGAGCAAACATAAACTTGTGTTGTTTCTACTTTGTGGGAATGCCTGTGGCTATATGGTTAAGTTTCTTTGGTGGGTTTGACTTTAAGGGATTGTGGCTTGGTCTCTTTGCCGCCCAAGGCTCGTGCCTTGTTTCGATGTTAGTCGTGTTGGCTAAGACTGATTGGGAAGCTGAGGTTCATAGGGCAAAAGAACTCATGACTAGTTCATGTGATGGCGATGGTGAATATGATGATGACGATAGCGGAAGTAATACGATGCCTCTTCTGTTGGATATAGAAGAATGTGGGAACTACAAGCATTTGAATGTTGTCTAAATCTTTGTCACCTTGTTTGATTTGTTGCCAGTTGCACTAACTAAATTTGTTTTCATTGTAAACTTTCTAATTTATTATTTCAGAAAGCACTTCAAACATTTGAAATCTTTTGATTTTAAAACTATTATGTAAAATATGATTTGTGAGATTTATGGCATCTTTTAGTTAATCTTCCCTTGTTGAAAGCAATGTAAAGTGATTAGATGTAAATCTTATAACATGTCTCATGTCATTAAATATCATTGGGCGTGACTTGTTTCATGAAAATGACTTTTAAAACTGAGTTCTCTATGTCAAGTGGTTTGTGTTTATATAATGTAAATGTGTATGTATATATATGAATTTGGTTAAGCAATTAAAGGACAAGATAGAAGTTGGTTTCGTTGCCGGGAAATTCTTGTGCAAGAGAAAGAAAAAGAAGACTTCTGTTATTACATCAAACAGCCTGAACAAGTGTTTGGTGGTCCTCCATGCACTCGTGGGTTTACGCGCCTAAGCGCGTGTAAATAACATAAAGAGTTGTGATTCTTTGACGACGGCGAGAAATATTAACGTCTCCGTCAAGGTAGCCGACGACGTGAACGACCCGCTTTTCTTTTGTCTTCTTCATCGTTTACTCTCTTTTACTCCACTAAAATCGCCGACTTGACCCGATAAGCCGACCCGCTTCAGTCCACGTAATTAGAAAATATAATATTAAAAATTTGGATTCACACTTTACTTGTAGAAATATATTATTTCCCACTGTTAGACTAAGAATGTAACAAAGTCATGGTGTTGTTAGAAAGGAACAAAAAAGACCCATAAGATGAAGCAAGAAAAAATGCAATTAGTTTTGAATTTGCCACTAAAATCAAACTTTTCTTTTCCTCAAGTGTGCCAACTTGCTGTCATATAAACGTAGCTTCTGATGTCTTTCAACCTCCATCACCTCTTTTTTTTTTTCTTGAAACCCACAACCTCCATCACCTCACTTCTTTTATTTCCTTTAATTATTTGAGAAAATTACTAGAATGGAGTATAAGAAAATTTGGTTTATTACTAGAGTATTATACATCTTTTAAAAATTAGTAGACTGTTTGGATACCCTTCGTAAATAACAATAAGGGCATTTGGTTAATTTTTTTTAATTGAAATTATTTTTAAACATAAATTCACATCTAATTAAGTATCCACATCAGTAATAGAGAACAATCAATCATTTCTTTAATTACATAACGTTGAAAAAAAAACACAACAACACAGCACAACTTCGTCGAAGAACTAAAGGAACCCTAACCGCCTCTTTCCTGAAATCGTCATCGACATTGTGTTTACTCCATCTTCCTCGAACTAACTCTCTGTTTTGTCTTCTCCGATATCGTCTTCACCGAAATCATCGTCTCCAATCGTTTTTACGAAATATTTTTCGCGGTAATCGCCCGAAATCATCTTATCTGCTGCGTTTTTCGAGTTTGTGGCTGAGTTTTAATTTATGTTGTGGCTGAGTTACTTTTCTTTTACGGCTGGTTTATATATGCACTTTGGTTTATATATGTAGTTGTGGCTGAGTTACTTTCCGCCAATTTCCGAAAACCTAACTATAAGAAGTGTGCATTCCGAGGAGAAAAGACAAATACATTCCAAAAAACACCCAGATCGACAATTGTGGGATGAATTTAATTAAGTTTATTTGTGATTTCATACTCATATTTGGATAATCTAATTTTTTTTCAGATCTGAGTGAAAAAGAATATTGAACAAAAAGAAAATGAAGGAGATGAAAAGAAGTGACAGATTCAGCAGAGACGACACAGAGAAGTTCATTGAAGCTTGGATACATGGACGAATACCGGAACGGTGCAGAAAACCTGAATTTTTGGTTTTCTATGTAAAAACATAACTCACACATGTATTGTGTGTTTGATTTATGTTATGTTTACACTACTCAGCCGTGTTGTTTATATATCCCAGCCGTGTCGTTTACATAACTCAGCCATACTTCAAACATACCCTAAAATCAAAAAATGTTTAGATAACTCAGCCGTATCGTTTACATAACTCAGCCGTATCGTTTATATAAATCATCAATACCTCAGACATACCCAAAAACGGAAAACTGAATTCAAGTACTTTAAGAAGTTACATTGAAGATCATCTTATCAATATCAAGTGAATATAAATCAACTGAATGTGTATAGTTTCTTAAACTTCAAGTTGAGACTTTAACTTGATCTTGAGATATATGTTCTCTTACAATCACTTATACAATTCTGACTTACAAAACTCTAACTTTAATATTTTCTTAAATATAAACCTCAAATCATAAGCTACAGAATTATAAAGTTATAAAAATTTGAAGTTTATCTTTGAACATTAAATCCAATATTTTTATTATTATTTAAAGTTTAAGGTTTAGGTTTAAAGTTTACGTTTATAGTATAGAGTTAAACTCAAATTTTAATCATTAAAAAAATATTCTTTAATTTAGAGTTCCATTTTAAATTTTAATTTAAACCCATAAATAGATTTTTTAAATTTAAGAAAATTTTAAAACAAATTGAAAAGAACTAAAATTACAAATTATATTGTTTTTTTCATGACCATTGATTGATTTTAGTCTAAGGGTTCAATATTTTCAATATAAAATTATAATATTTTATAATGTTTTAAAATTTGAACTACAAATATTAACCATAAAATCATAAAGTTAAATATTTTCAAAACATTATCTCAAACCATATCTATTTCGAACCTTTAACCCTAAACTCTGAACCACATACTTTGACCTACCATAAAACATTAAACTTCAAACATTTTTAAAAAGTTAATTAATCATCTACCATAAATTCTAACTACAAATGT
>NC_027748.1:10248589-10249811 GCF_000695525.1 Brassica oleracea var. oleracea
GAAACCCAAAACACTATATACCAAACCCTAAACTCACTCAGTTATATACCATAAACTTTAAACTTCATATTTAAACCATACATAAAAAAATCAACATATAATCATAAAATCCAAGTTTTAAAATTTAAAGCTTTATGAAAAATACACTTTAATATAAAATATAATTTTAACCATCAAAATTAAAACATTAACCATTGATTGTTTTAATCTAAGGGTTACAAATCCATCTAGTGGTTATCTTTTAACTTCTTTTTTATTGGTTAGATTTTTTAGTACAAGGATTACAATTCTTTACCATTGATTAGTTTTGATCTAATGGTTTAAAATGCATTTTTTTTCTTCACTTTCTCTCTTCTATTTGACATCTCCTTCTCCTCTTCTCTTTCCTTCGGGAGTTCTTTACAGTTCCAGATCTTCTTCATCTCTCTCACTTTTTGTCTTGTAAACAAGAGAGATTCATACATTATCATTCATTTCTTATGCCTTAGTATATTTGATTTGTAAATCTTAGAAGTGAGAGAAGAAGAAATGTCAAAGAAGAAAAGAAGATTGTCGGAGAAAAAGAAAAAGTGTCGAAGAAGACTGGTCTTCGCCGTCGTCACGGATATTAAGCTCGTCGCCATCTATACTTGCCGACGTCGTCCTTGTTTCTGTTTCTCAGATCCATTTTTGCCGGTCTCCATCTTCACCGTAGTCGCCACTACCACCGCTTGTCACCACACTGGTCACCTCTCTCTCTTTCAATCTCTCTCGCTCTTTCTCTGTGTTTTGAATTTGTTCTTGTTACTAGAAGGTGGATAAGGCAGATGAGCTTGATGGTGGAGGAGATAACAAAACCGTTGTGTGGCTTGAAGGCGTCGGACCTCTCGTGGTAACGAGACTGCGGTGGCGAAGGAAGAAGACAATAATGACCTCCCGGCTCTCGTGATATGGAAGAAACACACGGTGGTTTAGTTAGGTTTAGATTCTGTCGACACGGCTGCAAGCTTTTTTGTTTCTAGGTTATAGATTAGGGTTGGTTTATAATTAAACTCAGCCATAACGTATGCATAACTCAGCTGTAAGTGTGCATAATTCAGCCGTAGTGTATCTGAATGGTATAAGCCAGTCGTAATGTTCCTATAACTCAGCCGTTAAGTGTAATATGTTTCGCGACGTTTCCTATTTTGGGCGGAAAAAAAATATTTTGGACGGGAAAAAATCATTCCTTCAACTCTGAACA
>NC_027748.1:10249887-10282096 GCF_000695525.1 Brassica oleracea var. oleracea
TATTTTGGGCGGGAACAAACTCATTCCTTCAACTCTGAACACAATATTTTCTTAAATTTGAACCTCAAACCCAAAACTATAGAACTATAAAGTTATAAAAATTATAAACTCAGTCGTAACGTATGCATAACTCAGCCGTAATTTGATTATAACTTAGCCGTAACGTATGTATAACTCAGCTGTAACGTATCTGAATGGTATAAGCCAACCGTCCTATAACACAGCCGTCAAGTGTAATTTGTTTCGCGACGTTTCGTATTTTGGGCGGGAACAAAATATTTTGGGCGGGAACAAACTCATTCCTTCAACTATGAACAAATATTTTCTTAAATTTGAACCTCAAACCCTAAACTATAGAATTATAAGGTTATAAAAATTATAAAGTTAATCATTTGAAAAAAATATTAAAACTTTAATCTTTTCTTAAATTTGAACTTCAAACCCTAAAACTATAAAGTTATAAAATTATAAATCCGCTGTAACGTATGCATAACTCAGCCGTAACGTAAGGATAATTCAGCCATAACGTATGTGTTGGAGACTTAATGAATGAAGTAAAGTTATCATATTCAGATGACGCACCATCTGAGTCATCAAACATATAAACTCAGCTTTCAAATTCATCATCATCTTCGTCTTCTCTCATTTTTTTTTTTGTTCATCTCTTTTCTTTTCTTACAATTTACGGGACTTAACTTCTTCATCTCTCTCATTGAGTCTTTTTCCTTCTGCAAGACGACGAATCCAATGAGAGAGGGAGCAACAAGATATAGGACCGCCATACATGAAACTGGAGGAGAGGAAGCTTCTTCTTTAAACGATCATCATCGAAAACGACGACGACTGTTGTAGATTTGTCTCAGATTTTCAATTTTAGAAAATCTATGTTTTCATATCCAGTTGCGGAAACAATAATTACCAGAACCATAAGATTTCAGAGAAAGATAAAGAATAAGTTGAAGAAGATAGATAAAGAAGATGAAGAATGAAGAATAACATAGACCCTTATTTTACTGTTGTAACATTAGTGATGACATGGCAAATCCGAATTGATGACATGGCGGATGACATGAAAAATCGGTTAGTCAGCCGCCAAACGAATATATAACTCAGCCTAAATAAATCAGTCCTCATGTACAATGTAAGTCAGTTGAAACGTGAATACTATTTCAGTAATTAATCTTTCGCTAATAAATCAGCTGTAAATTAGGATGAAAAATCTTAAGTCAGCCATATCGTCAAATAAATCAGTCATCAAACAAATGATATTCTAGTAATTAATCTTTCCCTAATATGTCAGCCGTAAATAAGCTGAGGTTACTATTAATCCATCCAATGACGGCTGATTAGCCGTAACAACATCTCATGAGTCGGCCGTAAATTCAATAACTCAGCCAGTCGATGTTCATTAACTCAGCCGTGGAAACATAACTCAGCCGTGTTTTAACTACAACTCAACCAAATTTTACAGAAATCAAACCGCTGATATATAAGTCAGCCGTAACTTGTGTACGTAAGTCAGCCGTTATCCCATAAATCAGCCAGATTTCTGTAAATCAGTCGTAACTAACGGCTGATTTATGTTTTTAAGTCAGCCATTTTCTCTTAAGTAAGCCGCATTGTTTAATTCAGCCGCAACATAGCAATAACTCAGCCGTAACGACGTATATAGCTCTTTACGGCCGACTTAATGAAAACACAACCGAATTCCTACGTGGCGCCGGGTTTTTGATTACGTGGCATTAAAAAGTAATGACATTCTTGTAAATACTTTTTTTTCTCATAACGTAAAAAAAAGGCACGCTTGATATTTAATAAATGCCAGTAATAAAAAAAGATATGTATGATTCTAGTCAATTGTCCTAAAATATTTGAGTAAACTTCCCTAATTATTTTGGCCACCTATATATATATTTTTTGCTGAAAAACAGTTTAGAGATTATTTTTTATAGTGTTCATTTTCGGGTTAATTGGTGGAATAACCATGATTAAAAAAAATAGAGAAAATAACCATAACAAAAAATTGTTAGAGGTGAGAGAATAATTATGCATAAGCGTGAACGGTTCTCTCCTTCGCAATATGTGACACAATTAGTAGGGTTCACACTAGCAAGTGTAGAGTGAAGCCTAATATGTTATAGATGTGTATGCTATTCTATTTACATACCCCATAATTGTATGGTATGGTAACGACATTGTTTAAATTCTAGGTTTCATATATTATGGTGTACAATATATAATAAATGGAACGACAAATATATACTATGCCATAAGAACTTGATTGCAGAAACATTCACATTGCTAAAATTTAGACTCCTATTTGGAGAGTTATTAGGCTTGATAAAGAATGACAATTGTACTACGCTATATGTGTTTGACAAAATAGTATAGCATATTTCATTTATACCAATAACATATTATTAAGCATAATTGTCTTACTGACTGCACTAGTCAAACCAAACAAAAGGAAAATTTCCAATCCATGGAACACAATGAAGACCAAGACATAGTACAATCTCTAATTACAAACTGTCCAAGTGAACCCAAACAAAACAAATTAAAAAAAAGGAAGAGAGAGAAAGGAATCGAGAGAAAAGATGAAGCTCCAAACAGAGAGAAAAGATGAAGCTCCAAACAGAGAGAGAGAGAGTTGAAATGTTACTTTTCTCTTCTAGGTTTTCTAAAGAGAATAGAATACAATCTTTTTTATTAACTCAGTTGAAGATAAAACTAAGGATATTGGGTAGAGAGAGGGAGCGAACGATGAGGTAGAGATAAGGAGATAGAGAGATATATATGGGTAAATAGAAGAAAAAAAGAGATTGAGTAGAGAGGGAGGGAGATAGGAGGTTGAGAGAATTGTAATGTTGAATTTTTATTTTATGATTTCTAAATAGAATAGAATACGATAAAATATTGTCTCGTTTGTTTAGAAGGGGAGAGAGAAAGAGAGAGAGAGAGGGAGAGAGTGAGGGAGTGAGGGAGATAGATAGATAGAGAAGAGAGAATGATTCTAAATATGTGCTATTCTATACAAATAATATAGAATATAATGATATATTAGTGTAAATAACATATGTTTTGAAAGAAATTTTCCGGAAAGCCTAACCAGACCGAGAAAGGCATAGGGTTTTTTTTTGTCATCAGAAAAGCATAGATTTTTTTTTTTGTCATCAGAAAGGCATAAGTTAATTTGGACTTTTTTGGAGCACTATACTCCGAAAGATCCTACCATTCCTCATGTGTCTCAGGAACCTTTTCAATACGGTCTGGATTGCTAGCTCTGCCTATGAGCATCATGGCATTGGTCAAAGGGAAGGAGGAGGCATGCGCCTAGGAGGGCAGCGCGCTTGGGGGTGCAGAGGAGCTATTATCGCCCAGCTCCCTACCCTCTTTCATGATCTTTTCTATAGGTAGAACTACTGTGAGCGGTCCGGTTCCTTCGCAAACTCTCTTTTCTCCACATGGAGTAGCTCATCTACTTTCTCTTACCTCAGCAGAACACTTCTCGGACAGTCAGCAGCAGGCTTGATAAAGCCTGCATCCAGCAAGTCTGTCAACTTCTTCTTAAGTTCCCTTGAAAGAGTTACTAGGGAATCGCATCTATACTGAAAGACAACTTTACGACGACGGACGACTGCCCATAGGGGATTTACTGCACAAGGCCCCTGCAGAGAAATTAATTTCCAGCACAGAGGAGTGATGGTCGATCGATAGATTTATATTCGTTTGAGAAAATTTCAAATAAATTATATGTAGAAAAATGTATGATTTAGTATAATATTATTATTTTGTTAAATTGTATTGATAAATAAAATATAGATCAAATAAAATGAGAGGGGTAAAAAAAGAAAAAAGAAAAGTATCAAAAGCTGAAATTGTTTTAGGGTAGATATTGTAATATTATATAAAAGTGTACTGTATATTCTAACCATAGAGTTCATATGGTTATTAGTTGAATTATACTTTTTTTGATAGTTATACATGCTAATCAATTTAAATTCTAGAGACATCTACAGTGATAGATAAAAAAAGGAAAAATGATTGCTGACTACATGAAGTATTGGCCATCACATGGGTAACCATGCAAACTAAATTAATGTATACTTAGCTACACGAAGTATATATTATGCATGACAACATCCCTCAACTTAATGATGCTATGTAATTAACATCACGAGTTTAATTTCATTTATCCAAAAAGTGATGTGAATGTCAGAGACCGTTTAAATCTCTCTTTTTATCAATTAAGATATGATGTACCTGACAGTAATTTAAATAAAATTAGATTTTGATCGTTTTTAAAAGCGTAAGAATTTTTTAATAAAATCTAGTTTACAAAATCAATATGTTTTATAAAATTTGGTAAGTAGTGTTTTAACATTTTTATTTTAGTGTATTTGAAAACTATATTATTTTCTTAATTTAAATATGAAAGTTACATAAGATATTATTTAATTTTGTTTTTTTTAACAATTTAATATGTTTTGTTATTAACTTTTAATAGAATTTCTGTAATTCATTTGATTAATTATGTGATATATACTTATTTGATCAATTTTTTTTTATAAAACTTATTTGATGTCAGTTTACTGACTCTAACATTTTATTTGTTTAGTATAAATTAATGAATTATATTATTTATACATTTTGTAAACAAAAATTGCATTCATTTAAACTTAGTAAAACTTTCATATTAGATTCTTACTCTTAGATTATTTTTATTCTTAAAAGTATATAATTAATAATTATATATGCGAGATTATGTTTGGTTTAAGTTGACATCAAATAAGTTTTAAGCAAATAAAATGTGAAAGTTAATAAATTGACGTCAAATAAATTTTATAATTAAAACTTTATCAAATAAGTATATATCACACAATTAATCAAATGAATTACATAAATTTTATTAAGAATTCATAAGAAAACATATTAAAATTATTAAAAAATAAAATTGCATAATATCTTATATAACTTTCATATTTAATATAAATAAAAATAATTTAATTATATGTTTTCAAATACACTAAAATATAAAATACTACTTATCAAAAAAATGTTAAAACATATTGATTTTGTAAATAAGATTTTGTTACAAATATTCTTAAGCTTTTTAAAATTTTGGTTGAAATCTAATTTTAGTTAAATTACGGCCAGGTCGGTCATGTTTTAGTTGATGAAACGAGTTACTTAAACGGTCTATAATATAAACATCAGTTTTTGGATGAATGAAACTAAACTCGTTATGTTAACCACATAACATCTTCAAGTTGAGGGATGTTGTCATGTATAACATATACTTTGTGTAGTTAGGTATACATTAGTTTAGTTTGCATGGTTAACTATGTGAAGGCTAATATTTCACGTAGTCAGAATCGTTTTTCTATAAAAAAAAAACAATTGAAGTAGCCACTCTTGTGTTTCGAATAAAAGTGCATAAAACCCCTCAGATTTAACTTTTAAGCTGTCACAAAAAGTGAATAATCCCCTATATATTAATTGAGAAACATTTGAAAAGGTGTAACCTCAATTTTGTATTAATTAAAATAGGCCCCAATGCATAGGTGGCACTCAATTAGGTAGTCAATTACATTCAATTGAAAAATAAGTAGGTCCACATTAGATTTTTATATGTTGTTAGATACATAAGTTGGTCAAACTATATGATATAATGATATGATATGCTATTTTATTTCATTAAATAAAACCTACGGAATTACCATAAATGACTAATATATATATGACAATTAATGATTTTAATAATAAAGATTTGATAACAATTTATATCTCCTCCATCATTTTTTGTTTAATTTTATATTATTAAAATAAATTAAACAATCAAATTAGCTATAAAAGTAAAATTTAGATTTTTTCGTATATGTTATATTTTGAATTTTTAAAAACGACAATAAATGACTAAAACTATTAAAATTATTATGTTAAAAATTAATGATCAATGGTTTAACATTTTTATTATAAGAAGATACACATGATTTTAAAACCATAGAGGTAAAAATATCATTTAATAATAAAATATATATATATATATATATATATATATATATAAATACTAATGATTTAAAGCAACAAGATTGGCTGATCAATTTAGTTGTCCAGTTGAAATCTTTCAAAAGTATGTGAAAGATTAAAGTCAAAGTAAATATGGATTTAGAATAGTAGTTATATTTTACTAACCAAAATACCGGAAAAAACCGAACCGAACCGAAACCAATCTGATATCTGGATTGAACACCTCTAATCCAAATGAAGCCAAACTATTGTTTCATTCTCCAAAATATAATAAAAATAATAACTTAATTCCGCGCAAGGCGCGGATCTTATCTTAGTATCTTTTTAATTCCCAAAGTTCCGAGATCTTCATTCCTAGCATTGAATATTATTTATTTATGCTAATTTGGTAAGTTGATGTGCACATTAATCAAAATACTATGAGGTATCTATATTATTAAAATAGAAGTACAAATATAAATTAATCCTTAATTTTTCAAATTATTTACAATCATATGTTACTGAAATAATAAATTTACCTACTTTTTAGTATTTTTGTCTTTAATAGGTTACTTAATGCATTTTCCTAAAATAAAATATAACAAATTATGTTTACTTATTTAAAAAATATTTCCTATAATCTAGTTAAACAATAAATTATACTTAATCAATGGCAAAAATGTAACAAGATTTTATTATTATGGGATGGTTATTTTTATTTTGCTATATTAACTATGTCTAAAAAACATAAAAGTGTTATAAAAATACATAATATAAACCACAAAATTGTAAATAATATATTAAATTATTTGATTGTATAAATCAAATATAAAAATAGATAACCATTTTATTTTACATTAAAATTTTGATCCATAAAAAATACATTTGCACGAACACACAGGTTATATTTTAAAAATATGGTTTTAACAGTTGACGGATCAAAAAATAAAATAAAATTATTCATTATAAATTATAAAATGATTGTGTTTAGAAATGTATTAAATAATTATTTAATATATATAAATTTAAAAATGTATATTACCATTTATATAAGATAATTTTTTTTCAGCAAAGAGAAAACGAGTATCCGTGCGGGTGCGCGGATAAAGCTCTAGTATAGAGTTAAAATAACATGCATATATGTTACAAGAGCAACGAATATAAACTGCTCTTTTGATTCGAAGATGATAAATATTTGGACTCTTTACATCGAAAAAGTTGTGGAAGCACCGTAGCCTACTGGTTAAGGTTTAAAGGCTTGTACACCCAGGTCTGGGGTTCGAATCCCAGACTATGCAATTTATTGCCGATTACAGAAAATCCAGGTTTTAAGTTCCGGAGAAAGAAATTTATTAAACAATTATGCAGACTACGAAGAAAGGCTTACAAGAGATCTTCAACATGGTGCAAGTAAATCTGGTCAAGCGTGGATCTTCATAGGACGGCTCAAGTGATGCAGTTAAGCGTAGGTCTTCATAAGGCAGGTAGTATTGTCGGTTGTCGAATCGTCAATGTAATCTTTCTCATATTATAATTGTAAGATCTTAATAAATCAGCGTTAAAAAAAACATCGGAAAAGTTTCCTTTTATAGCCGGTCTCAAGCTCAATAAAACAAACAAATTTGTATATTTTCATCAACCTTATTAGATAATAAGAAATTTTTTAAAAGAGAAATGCTCATTGTTTTGCTCGTTAAACCGACCTTATCTAGATATTTAGACTTATAGTCGATGAACTTTCCTCATTGCCATAAGCATGCCTAGGATATGGCAGTATCTGTTTTTATGAATCTGTGTATTTGATAAGATTGATGAAGAAGTGATTAATCTGTTTGATTGCATAAGCATGCTCGTTATAACCAACTAGACGACGTCTCCAATGAAAATTCGTATACATCTATTTATGAAAGTTTATCAGCCTGTAAGTTAGGCTTCACAATCTTGTAAAGTCGAAAATTACTGCAAATGAGGAAAATACATGATTTATAAAAAGGTTATTATGCTTCACATTTGTGGTTATTAACATTTATATATTCTTACTCCAAATGTAGGTTAACTTTCAACATTATGAAACAACTCATCTAGATCCTGCATACATGTTAATAGTTAAAAGTAGGCATGGGCATAAAAACCCAAAACCGAAAACCGAACTGGAACAGAAACGAAAAACCGAATCCGAAACCGAACAAAAGTTCAAAAATAACCGAACGTTCCTATATTTCTATAACCGAAAAACCAAACCGAACCGGAACCGAACCGAGAACCGAATGGGTACCCGAATATCCGAAATAAAATTTATATACCTAAAAATATTAATTATATTTAGTATTAAAAATACTAAATATTCAAAACTTACTACTTATATACCGAATTATCCAAAAAAATTGAAAAACTCAAATATTTTTTTATCTAGAATATTTTAAATTATCCAAATTATCCTAAAGAACCGAATTACCCGAACAATTATTATCCAAAATATTAAAATTTATCCAAATTACCCTATTTATATCCAAAAAATCCCCAATAAATTGTTTTTTACCCCGAATCATCCAAAATTAACCAAAAAAAATTGGAACCGAACCGTAACTGAATTGAAACCACAAATTTATCGGATATTAGTCGGTTCTTATAATTGTTATCTGAACCGACCCGAAACCGAAAATAACCGAACCGGACCCGAACCGAATTTCATAGATAACCGAATGGTTCCTACATCTCTATAACCGAAAAACTGAAAACCGAAAGAACCGGACCAAAAACCGAACGCCCAGGCCTAGTTAAAAGATTCTTAACGTAGTAGCGAAAGTAGTTCTAACTATTGTTCGTATTGATTGACTTGCAAAACATTCGTTTATTTTTTATGTTTCCACAGATCTGAAAACTTTGTGAAAACTTCATTTCGTAATCCAAATATATTCATTACTAGTGGTTTTCCGGCGCTACGCGCCGGGTTCGTATGTTTTATTTTGAAATAAATTTAAATTAATTTTATGGTATTAGTAAATAAAATATTTTCAAATATATGAAGATGAAAATATATTGAAAGAGAATGATAATTTTTCGATCCATTTGATAGTTGTTAGCGACCGTAGTGTATTATTTTGTTTTGAAGTTGCTTAGGTCAAAGAGGAATAGCGTAAATAATTTTTAATTTTCTGTATTTTGTGTTATATTATAAACATTTGTTATATTAAAATATCGCTATTTTAAATTTGGTAAGATTTAAAATGTAGTATTTATATTATTTAAATATATTTAATCAAATATTAACAAAACGGAAAATATAGAAATTTCTGTAATATTTTAGAATGTGCTGTTTGGCGCTCTCTCTTTATTCAGGTGTTGAAGTGGTGCATTGTGAAGAAAGTATTATATTTTATAAGTATAAACATTTATCCTCTCATGTCTCTAAATAAATCAATTAGTATTTTAAATCAACCAAAGTATTTTAAATCAACCAACCTCTACTTATATAATGAAAGAAGATTTTCTAATTAAGTATATTTTAATTAAATAGGCAACCAAAATTTATAAACTTTAAAATTAAATTTTGAATAAATGTTAATTGTTAAATATAAAATGAAAGTAAAGTTTAGTTTGTTTCAAATAAGTTATGGTTGGAGATTCCAATTTCCAATTCTTGTTTTTTTTCTCTTGTGACACTGATGGTTGTATATTTTTTATCGGGAGAATAAATCTGAAATGCTAAATTGTGATTTTATATTTGTGTTGTTTGTTGTTGTTAATTTTTTGGATGTATAGTTTTTGAGCAAACTTAAATCTGCGTAGTGGTTTCGTATACAGTAGAAACTTTATAAATTAATATTCAAAAAATTAACAAACCCTATAAATTAATAATTTTTACGATCTCAAGTTGGACCGGTTCAAAATATAACACAAACCGATAAGATAATACATTTTTTAAAAACTTATATGTAGATATATGGTTTCATTAAAATTATAAATTAATAACATGCTATTCATGCTAATCATTTTAAATTACCAATGATGTATTACTGACCGCCGGACTATTTTAGATAAACATTTGGCAAAAATAATTAGATGTTAAGTAAAAGATATTCTCTAAGATGTCAGTTGACTATGAAGAAACTATAGTTATTTTATATTGTATAGTTTTAATCTTGAAATGTATTAAGAAAGTATTTTAAACCGAGGGGAATATATATATATTGAAGAATTTGAAAAAATACTTTATACTTTTAGTAGGCAAAATTTATTATTTTCTGAACTTCAACTGTGATGTCTAAAGTTTTGCCCGAATGATTGATTGAAAAAACAAATGCAAGTTTGTTCAGTTATAAAAACTGAAGAACAAATACATATTGAGTATGAAGTTTTAGTAATATCTATGACAACAAATCCGCTGATTGTCATGGTTCGAAAGTTATACGGAACATTTTCTTGAAAACGTTGATTAAGCATAAAATTAAATAAGCACCCTTATCGAAACCTTGCTAAAATGAGAAGAATGTCTTTAACAACATTTTGCAGAATATTTATACGTAAGCACCTTTATACGAAGGAAAATGGTTGGTCTACTAAAATTAAGCAAGCACCCATATCGAAATTTTATTAAAATAAGAAGATTGTCTTTAACAACATTTTGCACAATATTTATACGTACTGGCAGGACGTAGGGAAATATGGATGCACTGAGCTCACCTTGGATGTCTGACAATTTTAAAAGTATAGTTGTGTAAATATAGCAGTTAGAATCGTAAGCAAGAGTTACATGTAGAGGATTAGAACAAAACGAGGTAGCTGTTGTGGTATTTGCCAATGCCATAAGCTGGTCGTGGTTACAGAAGCGAATCTGCTCAGTTGGTATCGGTTTTAGACGAATCCGTTACCAAACGAAAAGAACATGAACGTTTTCATAGCTACAAAATATCCACCTTAAGGTCATTAAAAATAAAATTGAGACTAATAAACATGAACATGAGGATCACTTGACGTTTCTCAAGTGGTGGGGCATTCGAGAGAAGTCATCTAAAATGGCTTGTGAAGACTAATAAAGAGCTTCGGGTACAACACTGGGTAGTAGGTCATACTTTGATATTGTTGGCTTATTCAGAGACTTCAACATTATCTACACGGAGAGCCTGCAATGAAGCCGTACATTCATTTTCTTGTCCCCCATTTTTCCTACATACCGTGATATCATCACCTTGCATGTTTTTAAAAAGATAAATTGTAAAAGGGTCCACTAAGCTATAAACATTCCAGCAATCTAGGGAATTCTGGAATGAAGAATAGAGTCACAACTTGCAAAAAGCTAGGAAGAGGTACTGATAAAGAAAAGCAGTAAAATTTAGATAACTCTAACGAATCTCGAAAATTGGTAAGAAAAAGGCTAAAGCGCAATTAAAATCTTACCGAGTAAGAGAAAATTACGCCAATGAACAGAATTCCAAAGATGTAGTATAATGACAACACACAACTTTAATTTCCTGAGTTACCAAGCTGAAGCTGAGTTCTCTAATCAGACCCTACAAACAATGATTGCCAAAACTGAAAGAAAAAAATTGATAGAAGAAATAAACATAGATCATAGACAGAAATATTGGAGAAAGATTGTTGTACACCTTGTCACCAAAGATGAACACGCCCTGTGACTAATTGTCCATTCATCATCTAGCAGACAATTTAGATCTTGTTTAGTTTTTAACTTCTCATGAATGAAGTTAGCTCTAAAAGGGGAACATGTTCACTAATAAAAGTTGTTCAGCTTAAGCAGTCAAACCCATACGCAAAAAGATTCTCAAAAATAAATAAATGTAGAAGAGATAACTATAGTTCATAGATAGATAGGCAATCTTTCAGCCCTCAGAGAGAGAGAGAGAGAGCACCTCAAGCTTTTTTTTTTTTTTTCTTTTTTCTTTTTTACCCTGTCCGGTGTCTGGAGTTGGTCGTCGGCATCGTGAGAGGCTGTTTCTCCTTGTGGTTTCTTCATTGGACGATTGGCAGGGCGTCAGACAATCGGAAATTGTTGTTGCTCCGTGCCACGTCAAAACCAGAAATGGAGAAAACAGAGCCTTAACTGAGAACAGAGCTATCACTGAGAAGACAGTGAATAGTTTTACAATTGGAGTCGTCAGTTTTGTATGAAGCTTCAGTAAGAGAAAGCGGTGGTTCTCCTTCGTTACCTTTTTTAGTCACATAGAGCCTTTATTGAGTTTCTTGCCTCCTAGAACCTCAGTGGCCTGACATCCACAGTAACGAAGTTCAGCTTTCAAGTCAGCAAGAAGAATGTACGAATTCGCCATTGATAAAGCTCGCCGTTGACAGAGTAAAGCTTATCTGAATGCGTTGGGGGTAAGGAGATCTATCGCATTTTTTTTGACCAAATTTATATTAGTACGTTTTATCGGTTACCTTTGACTGTGAGGATGACATTTAATGCCTAAGAAAGTGATAGGAGTGGGGCGGACGTAAATGCTTAATTTATTACGACAGATGAATATGCAAACGTCAGCCGTTACACTGTCGTTGACGGAGATCCAAAGAGGCGCGCCGCTGCTTGCAGCGAAAGGTGGAAGACTCATGAGGAAACCCTAAAACTTAATGGGTCTTGTTCAAATATTCGCAAGGCCCGTAGGAATATAAAAGAAAACAGAAAATGGGCCCATAAACACACGGATAGAAAACATAACTTGCCGAATTTTTTTTTTAAGAAGTCGTCACGCGGCAGAAAATGTCCATTCTTCATTGATGATGTGGCTTCATAAAGATAAAGAGAAACTAAAATCTCCTTTATTATATAAGATTGTTCTGCATGAGCATTTCCAACCGCTTCTTATCCTTTATTTTTAAGGGGTTTTGTATTACAACAGCCTTTTATTCCCTTAATTTTAAAGGATGCAAATCGTACACCCTAAAATTTATTGAGGCATTGTTAATCCCCAAAATACTACTCTTTCCGTTTCGATTTAATTGTCATTGCAGGGAAAAAATTTCATTTCAAAATAAGTGTCGTTTTAAAATTTTAATGTAAAATTTATTAATAAGATTTTCCACTTTATTTTTCTATTGATTGAAATATGGTTAGGAGTATAGATAATTGTGTTTTTATTTTGGAAATACACAAAATCATATGTTTTCTTAATCTGTGTGCATAAACCTAGAACGACAATTAAAATGAAACGGATGGAGTATTTACTTTCACTTTGATCCCCACAATTATGTCTCACAAATACATGAAAAACTTTATATATATATATATATATATATATATATATATATATATCATATTTTAGTATATATCGTTATATTTTCTTTACAATATTGTGATTAAAATATTTTATTACCAATTTTTATAATATTTACAGTTATATTTGACTATATATTATTATATTTTAATAAGAAAATATTTTATTTTAATATCTTTTAAATAGTATGTTTATTAGTTTTTCAAAGTTTAGTAATTATAGTTAATCAGTAATAATTTCGAGAACTTAAATGTAATATGTAAAGTTAAAAAAAAAAAATTTTAAGGCCAACACTGGAGAATTCTTCGAAAAAGAGATTGTAATAAATTGTTTAGACACTAAAACATACTGATGTTCATTCAGTCAATGCTACCACCACTTCGCCCACCAATTCAGTCAAATTAATGTTACCGTTTTGGCCTCTACTCTATTATCGATTCAATGGGACACACGATTCATGTGACATCCAGCTGGGTCTGGAGAAATTACATTCTGGTAAGGCCTGATACACATGCATGGTTTAATATTCATGTGTATTCTTGGTGCGGTTGTAGATGTTTTGGTTTAAATCAAGAGCTCATAAAATTCCATTCCATTCATTTGAATTAGAAGAAAACATGTGTGCTCTTCATGGCGCTGGTGACTAAGAGTCATGTGTATGAAGGCGGAGAGCTTTCTGGTGTTTTTACTGTATCAAAGCAATGCAACACTCTTTAATGGGATGCACCCGTTGAGTAAGTGAGCATCAGCAACATGAACATGGTAATAGACATGAATCAAAGTTGAGAAAGCACCAATGGCACCTTCGGAGGCCTCATATTGACGCAGGGACCACAAGTTCCAGTTATCCCACAGATTTCATTAACTGATTCAAACCTGTAAATTTCACATTATGAACCACATAGGTTTTTAGTTTCCTTTTGTTGTTGTTGGATTAGTGTGTAAGATGAATAATTGTTTGCTACGTTGTTGTCTGCTAACCCGAGAAGGCGTCTAAGCAAATCAGACTTCTAGGAGCAGAAATGAAAATGTTCCGGCTGTTGCCTCCACAACTTTTGAAGAGTATGGCTCAGAATTTATGTCTTTTGTCTGTAAACTTAATGAAGACTTTAGTCTTCTCATTGGCATTTTGTAGGACAATTAATGTCTCGTGTTATGAGCTGAACCCACTTATATACTCATGTCTCGTGTTATAAGCTAAACTCATTTCATAAATCGATTATAGGTTCCATTGTTGTTGCAGGCTAGGGGAATGAATTACTTACACCGCAGAAATCCACCAATAATACATAGACTTGAAATTTTCCAATCTTCTAGTCGACAGAAACTGATATGTCAAGGTACTACAGATAAACGCCTTCAGTTGACTCCACAAGTCACACTCATGAAAGTCCTGTAAACATGAGTTTAGCCTCTTTAATTACAAATGTTTACCTTCTGTAGGTTAGAGACTTTGGGCTGTCAAAGTGCAAGACCGCAACATTTTTAAGCACTAAATCGGGCAAAGGAACAGTAAGCCGTCTCAGTTTAATCCACACAAAAAAAAATACATACTTAGATTATTGTAACTAACCATTATTATATATTTCTATGTGCACCGCAGTGGATCTGTGGATGCCCTGAAGTTCTCAGTAATGAACCTTCAAATGAGAATCCGTCGTTATAATTTTAACCCTTCCTTACTCTCTTTCTTGTGACACATTTAGCTTGGAAAACCGAACGCAAATATAATTACTATTGTTGTAACAGGTGTGATTTGTTCAGCTTTGGAGTCATCCTATGGGAGCTAAATAGCTAATGACTACTTTTATACCATGGGACCGTCTAAACTCTATCCAGGTACCTTTCAAATCCTGTTCTTATTAGACTTATAGCATTATCAGAAAGATTCTGACCAAGTTTAAATAGGTTGTTGGAGTTGTCGGGTTCATGGATTGCTTCCATAATACAGGATTGTTGGCAAACGTAAGGCTTATTTATGTATATTTACTGCATCATTAAACATTCCTTCAGATTATTCTGGACGGCCTTATTATGATCTTTGTTATAAATTGATGGAACAGTGATCCAGTAAGACGACCTTCATTTGAAGGAAATAATTAGCCGGATGATGAGCATGTTCCTTTTAGCGGGGTCGGGTCGGGTAGAAGACGAGGACTGAAAAGGTAAACGGTTCATTGTTAGAGGATGGTTGCAAAGGACTTGTTCTGATTAGTTAATTATACAAAGTTTCTCATTGGATTATGTCACACTAGTTATATATTTTCATTTATTTGAAAAAGAACCGCTCACAAAGGCCTTCAGTTTCGTTTATCTTTTGCAGTTTTGGAAGATGTATAATAGATTTATGAAAAGTTCAAAAAGATGTATAATAGATTTCCCGGTTTAGTTTGATAAATTATTTTGGTCCGACTCTTTTTCTTTGGTTTAAAATTTAATAGTTTAAAATTTAATGTCGGTTCTGTTTATTCTAATTTCTGTGTTATAGATCGGTTTGCAAGAAAAATGATTTTTCGGTTCGGTTTAATGTTAAGTTGTAAACCAAAATTTGTATTGAAGAGAAGGGCACATATGTAAAATTAAATAACAAAAGGATGAAATGTAGAATCACAAGAGAAAACTGGAGATTGGTGGCTTTTTGTGATTTGGAATGTAGTCGTTGTCTGGGGGAGAGGGAAGAAGAAGAAGATGAAGAGTGAACAGTGACAATGCGTAGCTTTGCCTCTTCTGCCTTTTTATTCTCTCTTACAGCTTCCCATCACTGCGTCGTCTGTAGCTTCTCAGCACCTACTATAAGAGCCACCCAGAAGCCTAGAAAACTACGTAAATCTTTTTTCTTTTAATCTTTATTTGTAATTCCTCAATTCTTTTTTTTTTCAGAGAAAAATACATTTTATTTCAAAGAAACATATACGATTTGATACATATAAACCGGAGGATGAAAGAATAATCCTCAGACACAAAAGTCCACATGAAGGCGGCAGCTAGAACTCACTCCGGGGTAATTTACGGCAACAAACAAACATGCCAACTTAAAATTAAACGATTTATCAAGTTAAATAAGCAAATTTAAATCCAAGTAGTGTCCAATGATCGGGAATTTTCGCTGCTGCACATAGGCCGCCAAGCGACAAAATCCACCTCCTACACCCGGTGCACCACGACTAATCGCTGTTGCTCACGCCCGCCAAACGATAACGTCCACAGAACCAAAACCCCATGACTTCATCACCCGACAGGAGGGAACTCTACTCGGTCCACACAACCTTCGGATACAGATGTGATGCATTCAACACCCACTTACTCCCAGATATAAGCCCAGACATACTCTCAACCAACACGAAGCTTTAACCGATGAACTACTCCGGAAAAACTCACAGAATAATAAACGAACGGCAAACGACCATTGAGACACCACCATACGAACCAAATCTGCTACTTAAATTTTCACAAAATACTAAAACAGAACTACTTTAACCGCATCTGCAATACACTCAAACTCTGAACTTGGACACCATCCAAACGGACTTCTGAACCAAAGCTAGAGGAGAAATGAGAAACCTAACCATGAAAACCATAAACGATGTGGAGATTGAGTCTATATGAACTCCAGATCCGTCCACATCTTCCATGGAACCCACCAAAAGAGACGTCAATAGCTAGAGTATGAAGAGACGAGTTCATCCCCGGTGGCGGTGAGAGAAACAGACTTCCGAAGAGAGAGATCGAAGGAAGAAGAGTTCATGTAGCTTTAGGTCAAAAAAGAGTCGCAGCTCTAAGGGTGTCTCTCAAAAATAGATAAACTATTTTTTTGTAATTCCTCAATTCAGCATCCTGAAATAGACGCGATATTCATCATAATTTATTTGATCAAAAAAAAAATTCATCATAATTTATATATTAAAGCAAGGGATACATAGATGTGTGAGTGTATCATCGAGTGTATGTGCATGCATGTGCGTAAGAGAAAAGTTATTGAAAGAAATAAATCTCTTTTTGGGGATGAAGATGTGTGTCTACTTGTCTGGGTAAGTCAGAACAAATCACATCGAGTTGCATAGTAGTAATATTGAGTTCACAAACACATGCTCTTGCCCTGTATTGTTCAAAAATAAAAAAAGCTCTTGCCCTGTATGTGTTTCGACTTTCGTAGCATTTCAATTGAAATATCATCTTTACTTTACCTTTATATTATAACGAGTCGTATAGCAGCTTTGCCTTGTAGATGTGATTGAGTGATAACGAGTCGACATCCCTAGCAGTATCTTATACGGAATACTACGTCAACGGAATACAGTGATTGTATATGTAATTTAAATTTATAATATATTTAATCTGATATCAAATAAAACTCTATATGCGCGACAGAAATCATGGTGAAAGTTTGTTTCTTTAGTTAGATCATTGTTATGATTTTTGCAATCAGTTGTATTTAATTGATTACTAGATATACTGGGATATTGTTTTGTCAATTTTTCATAAAGAATTATTCAGATTAGCTATGGACAATTGGTTCTTGCTTTCGGTTCCGGTTCGGTTCTAGAAGTTTAGGATCTATTTGGGTACTTAGAAAATTTGGTTCGGTTGCAATTTGATTTTTTCAGTTTTTGGTTCGGGTAATAAAGTTAGGTATCAACTAATATTCGAGATAATTACAAATCCTATTCATTTCGGTTGGTTACTGGTTTTTCAATTAATTCGGATTTAAAAGTCATGAAATTTGGAATTTAAATTAAATATGATTTTTTAGGTCCAATAGGTCCAATCTGATTTAATAAAGGTTGGTTTAGTAGATAACTGAATTAGAGTTTAATATATCTTTAGTTTAGTTTAAGTAGATCTGATGATAATTATATAAGTAGTGTGTAATTAGAATGTAACACTTTTGAAAAGGTCCAATAATTAATGACAATTTGTATTAGTTGATAAAAACAAGACCTTAGATTAATAGAATAGATTGAAGAATAAATATATCGAAAGTCGTATATTGACCATGTCCAATCTGATTTAATAAGAGTTGGTTTAGTAGATAACCGAATTAGAGTTTAATATGTCGTTAGTTTAGTTTAAGTAGATCTGATGATAATCATATAAGTAGTGTGTAATTAGATTGTAACACTTTTGAAAATGTCCAATAATTAATGACAATTTGTATTAATAGATAAAAATATGATCTTAGATTAATAGATTAGATTGAAGAATAAATATCCAATCTGATTTAATAAGGGTTGATTTAGTAGATAACTGAATTAGAGTTTAATATGTCGTTAGTTTAATTTAAGTAGATATGATGATAATTATATAAGTAGTGCGTAATTAGATTGTAATACTTTTGAAAAGGTCCAATAATTAATGACAATTTATATTAGTAGATAAAAATAAGACCATAAATTAATAGATTAGATGTATAATCTTACGCACTTAAGAAACTAAAATAGTTTTTTCAATCTTAGAAAACTGGAAAAAAAATCAAACAGAAAATTTGATTGAACCTTCCAAATTTATCCGGCTGTATGCGACTTAACCACGATCTATCGCATTCTTTTGACGAAAAAAAAAATTCCTTGTTGTTGCATGGCGTGAAGGATTGAATTCAACCTCTAATGACGTTTTGATCTTGTAGATGAGTTTCGGATTTTCATTTGTAATCTCATTACATGAAGGAAAAACGACTAAAACAACTTTGGATGCTTCATATCAGTCATAATGATTTGTTATTAGGTGCACCTAATCTTGTTAATAAATCATAATCATCGTTGATTAGTTCCTATCGAGATTTCCTGCTTAGCTATTACTTGGTATCATACAACATAATCTTGACATTTATTAGTCTCTTAGCTAACAAATGCTACTATTTATTTGGGGAAACAAACAACAATTCCGCTGGAATATTTGACCATCTGCGAGAGACACGTACGACGGGTTCATACACGAAGAAGCGTTGACCAAAGTCCACAACAACCGTCCACTCGCAGTCCACTATTTACGACCAACTAAGATTCATGTAGGCTCCACTTTTTGTACTTGTATGACACGTGGCAAAATACGGCCTTTCGGTCTGATGCCTCTTCTTCCATCTCTCTGAGCCTCTGTGATGTCTCTTTCTCATTTGCATGAGGCAATGCCGAAGATTCCAGTGGATTTAATTGTCGGTCCAATTACTTATTTCCATTCGCGACTACGAGTTAGATTCTCCAAAGTGGTTACACGTGAACCATTGGATTCATTATGATGTACTTTAAGACATATCTTTGTTAACAGTGGTTTTAACAGTTTTTGTTCATTTGTTAGTTATGGCTTTACATTTGGAATACAATGAAGATTCACAGCTCACCCTAATTCGTAAGTAAGTTCATTTTGGTTCATTAATTTAGCTCTGACATTAGTCTGACTGTCACGATATAAAGCTGTTCTTTGAAATGTTTGTTTGATACGTTTAAGTACAATAAGTACTAGCCCAGGATGCTTATCTGATGTTTGCAATATAATAACTTTTACAATATACAAATATCTATTCGTATACATTTATATCATTCCACAATATTTTTAGTTGGCGTAGAAATACAACATGGTGATAGGGCTGTTCAATCCGGATATCGGTTCGGTTTCGGTTCGGTTTTTTCGGTTTTTCGGTAATTCGGTTAGTAAAATATAACTACCATTCTAAATCCATATTTACTTCGGTTCGGTTCGGTTTATATACCGTCGGTTTTCGCTTTATTCGGTTTTATACCAAAAAACATAATTCTTTATTTTGGGATCATATTATATGAATTTTAGAGTCTTGTTGTCAACACATTCATTTATTAAAAAATATTATAAGTTTAAATAAAAGAACAAAAATAAAAAATGTTTCTATCATCTAATAAAATAATCAAATCTATAATTAAAATCAAAGCCCAAAATTTTGATAATAAAAATAAAAAATAAAAAATAAAACAGAAGAACGAAGCACAAAAAATAAGTTATTATATTCTTTTATATTTAGCGTTCATTAAAGTCATGTTTTTTCTATTAAACACGAAACTCTATTCGTTTATAGATAAAAAAAATTGTGAAAAATTTCCAATAATTGTTATCATCAAATTTATAATCTTTATTTCAATTTAGTCAATGCTAAATTAAAGCAAAAAGATCAAAAGAAGACTAAGAAAATAAGAAGCATGTTTGCGATGAATTGTTATTTAATTATAGTTCAAGTGTTTTATAAATCAGGACTATTTTATTACTGTAAAAAAATGGTAATAGTTATTAGCAAAAAAATTAACTTATGATTTTCATATGTTGTTATAAAATATATACATATTTACATGTTTCTATTTTTTGATCGGTTTTATTCGGTTTATTCAGTTTTATCGGTTATATACCGAACCATATCCAAATCCTACGGTTTTTTAAAAATCATATCCATTCGGTTTGTATGGTATATACCAAATCCAAACCATATTATCTATTTCGGTTCGGTTCGGTTCGGTATGGTTCGGTTTTGCCATATTGAACAGCCCGACATGGTGGACATATAATTAAATCTATATAGTTGTCTGTATTTAGTTTTTTTTTTTTTTAATTTATGGTATCCAAGATCTCTGACATAGTAAAAATCCAGTATACACAACTAGTTTAAGTAGTCCCATCTCTTGTCGTAATATCTTCTAATGTCCATTGTGATTTAGGTGCTAAGGACAAATCTCGTAATGCTTATTTACTTATATATAAAAATTGAATATCTATATAGTTTTTCGTTCGTAGAATCATACAGCTATCACGAATAGTATTGCAGCCAAAAATAACCAGTCTATTGTTCCCTATAAAGTCCAAAATTCTAACATCTATATAAATCTGATGACAAAACATTTCAAATGCGTGATAGACAAAAGAGAAAGAAAACAAACAAAAAAACGAATACTATGAGAATTGTAATCCAACTTTGATTGCCATGTACACAAAACGACGGTGCAGCGGACGGCGCGACCCCGTTAAGAGACGAGAAACGGAGTAGGGACCATAAAAACGTGATGGTGATGGGAAAAAACGTTTTATTATCAGCCATTGGATTACGGTGCATCATCATCGGGTATGGGTCCGTATCGGATTATAGTGTGGTCCATCTCTAAGCAAAAGGTATTGACACTTTTTGTCATCTCTCTGTTCTTCGGAGTCACCATGATATTTTCAGATTCACATGACAAAAATATAATGTAACAACACATTCACTAAAATAAAATTTATTAGGTTACAGAGGGCTTGCATTAGATGTATTTATTGTTAAAGTGTAGATCAATAGATATATAACTATATAACACAGCTCACAAGGCAGAAGCGATTTTTTTTTTTGAGCAATAAGTAAATCTTTTCTTTTGACTCAAAGCTCACAGCTCACAGCTCACAATTAGTACCAAGTCAGAAGTGAATCTTTTTTTTTTTTTAGTCAGAAGTGAATCTAAAGTCTTGTTAATACAAGAACTTACACAACGCTCTCTAAATAAAATAATAAAAAGAGATTAACGAAATTTCCCGGGAAAAGAGATGGAGAGATTGTGATTCACACGCGCGAGTGAGGCGCGTGGTTCTTGTTAAAAAACACTGTTGTTCAACTGCTGCGACTACTTAACTCAAACAAGCTCTCACTTTATCTCCGCGCTCTCTCTCTCTCTCTATAAACTGAGCAAAACTCCGGCGAGAGGAAACGCCATCGTTTCATTCGTCTGACTAAAGTTTCCACACTATGGGTAAAGCTTCACGGTGGTTTAGGAATCTATTCGGTCTTAAAAACACCGAACCGGGTTATCCGGATCCATCCCTCGAGACGCCTTCTCGCTCTTACACAAAACGCCGATGGAGCTTCGTCAAATCCAAACGAGAAAAAGGAACCGCAACGCCGAATCAGCATCCTCCTCCTCCGTCGTCGCTACCGAACTCTACGCCTCCACCGTCATCATACTACCCCAAGTCATCTCCGTCTCCGTACCACCAATCGTCTCCGTCGTCTCAAGCACGGAGGCGGAAACAGAAGCCTGTGTGGGAGGACGAGGGTGACGACGATTCCGCCAAGCATGCGATTGCGGTGGCCGCCGCGACTGCTGCCGTTGCTAAAGCCGCCGTCACCGCCGCTAATGCCGCAGCTGCTGTCGTCAGGCTCACGAGCAAGAGCGGAAGGATTATGCGCAGTCCCGTCACTGCGAATTTTAGCAACGGATTCGAGGACGTGCCGGCGTATGTTAGCAAGTTCGACGGGCACGGAAGTGGCCGCGGCGTTTGTGAAGATCTTGCGGCGATTAAGATACAATCCACATTTCGCGGTTATTTGGTAAATTTTGTTTCTTCCTCTTTTATGATTTGTTTTGGTAATATTTATTTTACTCTTTGTTCCGAAGTTTTATTTAGAAATATACTATAGCTATTTTTTGTAGGTTTCATAATTTTTTTCTTATATATCTAATTTTTGCATAGGAGTATTAAAATAAAACTGTTATAGATTTCTTAAAAAAGTCGTGGGGATTAACGTCGATATAACATTTTCCGATGTCGTAAACCTTCTGCTGCTCCCTCTCCCCTAGACTAGTGTTTAGACACTAACCTTCTATATTCTCCATTTATTAATTTTGTTTTCATATTGGAGCACTTGAATATCCTTCGTAGTATAAAGTAATTTTTAATTTTTTTCCTGAAACCCAAAAAATATATTTGCTATTTTCCTTAATTTTTATATTCACCGGTTAGGTATTGTTTTCAGCTAAACCATTTGTTTAAATTGATTCCGGTTCGAACATTGTAGAGTTGCCGACCTTCAACAAGTTGAATGCTTTCGTTTAAATGTGAGGAAATAATATATATTTTACAGTCGAAAGTCATTACTGACCAAATTAAATGAAATATTTTCATAGAAATAGCCAGTGGAAGATCCAGCAAACATCAACCAATAAGAAGTAGTTGAAGTTTTGTTCTATTGGTTTGTGAATGTTTTCTTCTCTCGACCACTTCATCATTACATGGTGATGGTGGCTTGCTATAATTAGTCTATTAATTCCGTTCAATATAGGCTAGACGTAGCTTATATATATATGTACATTAATGTTTTAATGCAGGCCTATTGAACTTTATAGTTAATGGGTGAATCTTATATTTCTTTTTTTATTGGAGTGTTTAAGACAATAGTGTGTGTAAGACAATTCAGACACTCATCGACATAAAAGTCTTTCATTATTAGATGATTCATGTTTCCTATTGTGGAGAGAGTGACAATACATAGTAGTAATATGTAATGGTATAAATATCTTCATCATTTCATGTATTTAATTTTCTTGAATTCCTCTGAATGAATATTTGAAAGTTCAATCTCCCAGGGGTCAACTAGTTCTTTTTTTTTTGTCCTCCTTTACGCGCCAACTTATCAAAAGTAATGCGTATTTGAAATTCAATATGCTTTTGTGGTCCTATCCATAATAAGAGCTTGAGCTCAACACTCATTTAACTTTTTTAGAATTGATTTAGCTCTTTGTGATTTTGCTTTTTGATTTAACTTTTATCAGGCAAGGAGAGCCTTAAGGGCACTCAAGGGATTGGTCAGGCTTCAAGCTATAGTTAGAGGCCATATCGAACGAAAGAGAATGTCAGTCCATCTGCGTAGGATGCATGCTTTGGTTCGAGCTCAGGCTTGTGTCCGTGCCTCCCGGGTTACTGTCACGTCTGAATCCTCTTCTTCTCAATCCAACAACACCAAATCTTCTCACTTCCAAAACCCCGTAAGCCTGGTTAAACCACTCCTTAAGTTTGTTCTTAGTTAACCTAGAACAAGTCTTTTAATTCAAGGTTCCTCTTTAACAAATCTGTTTATCTATTAAGGGTCCACCAACGCCGGAAAAACTAGAGCATTCCATCTCTTCTCGCAGCTCCAAGCTCGGTCATTCTCATATTTTCAAGGTATTACATTTTAAATTTCCCCTCAATTAGTTGCTATTGGTCCCACTAGTATGATTTTTTTTTTGGTTTATTAGATGATATAAGTTACAAAATGGCTTAATTTCTCATTACCATGTTTGTTAGTTTTATTCATTTTACATTTCTTTTATCATAATTTGTGACTCCTATTACTACTTCAACTAAGAGATTGAGTTACACTTTTCAGAAGAACGGTTCTAAGGCAAACAACAACAACAGACCGTACGCTGGTGCTCACAGAGAAGTTTTCTCAGCCATGAACGAAGAAGAAAAGATCCTTGAAATCGACAGGAAACACAACAGTTCTTACACAAGACGCAGCAGACCGGACATGTTCTACTCATCCCACCTCGTCCTAGACAACTCAGGCCGGTCCGGACCAGTTTACTCAATGCCTTTTAGCCCGTCCTCGTCACATGAAGAGACTGTAAACCAGTTTTTCACAGCAGAGAACAGTCCTCAGCTATACTCAGCTACTTCCGTAAGCAAACGCAGTGCTTTCACGGCTAGTTCTATTGCACCGAGCGATTGCACTAAGAGCTGCTGCTACGCAGACCATCCAAGCTACATGGCTTGTACAGAATCCTCTAGGGCCAAGGCCCGGTCCGTTAGTGCCCCAAAGTCGCGCCCGCAGTTATTTTACGAGCAGTCTTCGTCGAAACGGTTTGGATTTGTTGACGTGCCATACTGTGGTGGTGATACGAAGTCAGGTCCGCAGAAAGGTTCTGCTCTGCACGCTAGTTTCATGAACAAGGCTTATCCCGGTTCAGGTCGGTTGGACCGTCTAGGGATGCCAATTAGTTATCGGTACTAAGAAAATATGAGGGACTGGTCTGGTTGTGATAATAAATCAAATGTAGAAGTGGAGAACCAGTTGAACCCGGTTTTGTTGTAGATCAGTATATTGAACATTTGCTGTTAACTATCTTTGTAGTTTGGACTAAGTGAATTATGCAAATAGAACATGTTTAATCATAACTTTTGAGTTTGACATATATAAAGCTTTAGAAAGAAATGAAAGAATCGGTTTAATTACAAAAGGAAATAAAATAATCTAACACTAAGAAAAAAAGAGAGATATGTCATGACCATTGAGATTTAACAGAGTAGCTAAGTTTATGGCACCAGTTACAATATCTGTTCAAGTTATCTCCTCTGAATAGTAACACCAACCCAGTAACAAACCTGCACATTGGTATATTCAAACCAAATACCGGTTTAGTAAGCAAATCGATGTGGTAATTAGTATCATGAAGGACTAAGAAAGTTCTCAGGCTTACCCGACCACAAAGACAATGGATGCAGCTATGCAAAGCACGAATTGACAAGTGTTGTACTTCGGTTTAACAATCGAACCGGGCATAAGAGAAACTCGGTTTTCCTCCCATTCGAACTGTGGATGAATCAAGAGAAGAAAACCGAGAAGAAAACCTCCCAAGAAACCTCCAATGTGAGCAAAATTATCAACAGGAGGAAGTGTCCCTAATCCTAAGTTAACACCAACTATCACCAAAAGCATTATCAGAGCCACACCCTACAAAAATATTCAGTAATCAGCACAATGCACTCAAGAGTTTCTTATGCTCAATGCAAAAAGAAGTTGGTTTGTGGGCATACCTTGTTGTCATAGGTAGTCCAATTGATTAATAATTCTGATAACATTGCTCCCAAGAGTCCAAACAAGGCGCTTGAAGCACCAACGGATATGGCATTCTGAAGAAACAGACAAGAGAGTATGCTCCCGCAGAAGCCTGACACAAGATAGATTGTCCCAACTCGAACAAAACCAAACTGCTGCTCTAGACGGAATCCAATGAAGGCGACACAAAACATGTTTGTTAGCAAATGGATAACACCGGCGTGCAACCACATACATGTTAATAGTCTCCAACCCTGACGCTCGTGAACTATTTTACCCCATGCCAAAGCTCCCATTTTCTCCAATCTGCAAAATTTTAATAGTTTAACTCAGAACCAAACCTATTAACTCAGAATGTTGTGTCTGAATTTGACATAACATAGCTCCTTTTCTCAAATAAAATGAAAAAAAATCTAAAAATATAATTTTATTGGGACGTTGACTAGATGTGGATAGAAATCTGAAATTAGAATTTTGATAACTTGAATCGCAAGGAAACAATGAAACCTAATTAAAATGATGGAATCACTAACGTAGAGGAAGAAGGACCGAGAAGAGGGTTCTTCTTGAAAGACTCAAAGGAGAAACGTCCGAGGAACTTTGCGAAACATCGATGGCTCTTGTGAGGGCAGTCGTTGGCGTACATCACCGAAATGAAAACGACGACGTTGGCAATCACCACCGTTGGGATCAACCACGACGTCCATCGCACGTCGGGGGTCGTTACGCCGCCATTACCGACTCTTCGCTCTGTTCCTCCTCCTTCAGGATCTTCCTCCGCCGTGGACAGCATCTCTCTATATCTCTCGTACTCTTGCTATAGCTTAATGCAATTAAGAACTCTGCATTTTTGCAAGAACTTTGATTGCTTCTGGAAAGAAAAATTCAACGTTGTTTTTCTTTACACAAGAACAAACCGCTTGAGACATGTAACTGTGCACAGAGAAAAATTGCTGTCATGTGTATTTTTTGTTTATTAAATCTGAAACGAATCAAATAGGCCAATTGTAATTATTTTTTTTCTGAAAAAATTTGATATGCATGTACGTGCTACAGTAAACACTATTTTATATACACAAGTAATGTTTTTTTATTGTGGCAATCCAGACATTATGAAATAATGTTTTTAAATATATTTTGGTAGAAAATTTAGAAGACATTTAGCTCAATTAGAGGATTCCCATCAACTAAGATGGCATGTTCGATTATTTGTCAGCGCGGTGGTACTATACCTTTCAAAAATAGAATTTTAAGGTGTTTTCTTGAATTTAGAGCACTGTTGGAAACTTAATATCAAAAGTTTATCCATAACAGTTTTTTTACCAAAGAAAATTAATATGATAAGGTTTCCTTCTAAATATGTAGGCATGGGCATAATATCCGTAACCCGAAACCCGAACTGAAAAAACCCGATCCGTATCCGATCCGAAATGTAAAAAATATCCGAATGGGTCTTGTAAGGTGGTACAAAACATATCCGAACCCGAAGTGTTATTAACCGAACCCGAAAAACCGAAAAAACCAAAAAATCCGAAAAGATATCCGAAGAAACCGATCCAAATGTCCAAAATAATATACAATATAATTATATGAAACATGAATATATACTTCAAATATTCAATTTCATATTTATTTTGATATGTTATCTAACAATAAGTATTTAGAATTTAAATAAGTACCTTAAATACTTAATTATATATAAATAAATATATATTTCTTATGTTTTACTTTTAAATTTTAGATTTTATTTCGGGTATATCCGAACCGATCCGATATAACCAGAATCCGAGTGATATATGATTACTTTATGAGTTCTATGATGTGATACAAAACCGATCCGAACCAGATGTGTTATATCCGAATCCGACTTGTACTTGCAAATTTACTAGAATGGGACCTATGAGGTGTTATAAAAAAGAACCAAAATCCGAAAAACCCGACCCGAACGCCAACGGGTACCCGAACGTCCAGGCCTATAAATATGTATGGAGGTGAGAATTTATAACCTGCTAGTCATTAAACAATAATTAGAAGATCCATAACCTGCTAGCCACTAAAAAAACAATTAGAAGATTCCTAAGCAAAGACATGTTCACATTATTTGTTTTGTAAATTAGAGTGATTGTAACAGAAATCTTGATATAATTATACATCAACAAAGGATAATAATCTATTACTATGACATGGATTTTTATGAACCTTAGTCGTATATATTCAAAAATTGTATTTTATGAAGGGGCAATTTGCTGAATATTCATAAGAGGCATAGTTATGAAGAATATACTCATTCTACAGTGTCATCTTTTTGATGTGACAAATTATGTCCGAAAGTGATGATTTTTTCCCTTAAAACACATGCGCGTGGGAAAGAAATGCGAGGTGAAAAGAAAAGGAAGGCAGTAGACTATACTATATTCAATGTAGTATGGTTACATTATCAAACACACAAATGACCTATAGTTACAATATGTTTATACTCTCCTATGTGTTGTTACATAAGCTCCAAGTGGTGTACCGTAGTTTTTGTGAGAAAGGAAAGCGGATCCAATATGAAAGCAGATGAAGAAAGATGCTTTATGAGACCTGGAAATTAATAAATTGTTGCAAAGTGCATTTGTAAGCTATTTTATATTACAAACGTTATAGTATTGTAGTTGTTATAAGCCATGTAAATCATAAGATGTAGGAGAACATACGATTTGCGGAGAAGTTGGTGTCACTGTCGTCGGAGTTGTCCATCTTTTCCAATTATAAAAACTTAATTATAGCATATCATATACTATACCACATTGTATATTTAAATGATATAGTCTTTTTTTTACTGGTTAAGAGTGTTTAACACCTTCTTAGCCATTATCAATTTCCAGTAATATAGTATTTGGTATGTAATTACTTGTAATTGCTTAGTCTTAATCAATAAATAAAAACTAACTAATTCATAAAATGATGCATAAACAAAATACAGTGAAACCTCTATAAATTAATAATGTTGGGACTAAACCAAAACTATAATTTTTTTATTAATTTATAGAGATATTAATTTATCGATATACTAATTGAACCAAAAACTCAATTTGGTACTATAAAATTATATTATTTTATAGAAATTTTTAGTGTACATTAATTTATAGAGTATTAATTTAAAGAGGTTATACTGTATAATAATAATACGTATCTCTTACCGTAAAGCCATATTTCTATTCTATGTTCACTAAATAAAATAGCACTAAACAGATTTGCAGAAAAAGAAGAATAACAAGGCGAAAAAGGGGAAATGATTAGTAGAGAAGAGAAACTAGTTCAGTTGCCAGAGTTGATGAGAGGAAGAAACCACTGCATAAGAAGGAAGAGAAAATGAGACGGTGGGAAACAATTAAAGAGATCACCAGTGGTGACGGTGGTGGAAGACAAAAACGATGGAGAAGGTGGCGCCAATGGTGGAAACGATGATGGTGGTGAATAGGGCTGGGCATCATTACTCGATACTCGCCTTATACTCGTGACTTGACCCGTATTCGCCTTGAAAAGCCGAGTACTTGCCGTTAGCAAGGCAAGTAATAAGTCAAAAAAATTTACTACTTGCAAGGACAAGGCAAATATCAAGTATCGTTTTATTTTTTAGTACTTGCCTCGTTACTTGTTACTCATTCTATAAAATACTTGTTACTTACTAAATAATACTTGTTACTTGCAAAAATAATTTGGAACATCGAAATAAAATGGAGGAACATTGAGTTTCATATGGTTTTATTTTCATTTTTGTCTATTTATTTGAAAATTTATGTGACTTTTGGATGTTAAAAATCTAGAATATGTGTTTTTTTATGTAATCAAGAGACAATTACTTGGTTTAGCAAGTAACAAGGCAATGCAAATTACTTGCAAGTATCAATTTTTTTCCAAGTACTTGTTTCAAGCAAGTCAAGTATCAAGTTGTAAAAAAAATTACTCGGACAAGGCAAGTCAAGTAGCAAGTAACCAAGAATCGGCAAGTACTTGCCTCGTGCCCACCCCTAGTGGTGAAGAATAAAATAAACGGCATCTGCGATGGTGGAAGAGAAAACAATGGAGACACTATGGTAGAAGCGGTAATAATGGCGAAAAATGAAATAATCGGTGACAACGATGGTGGTAATGGTAAAAATAGAAGTGACTGCGGCGGGAGAAAAACGAAATGATCGGAGATGGAAGAGATGAAATTATAAATAGAGAGAAGAAGAAAATGTATGGCGTGTGTGACACCAAAAGTAAAATATCAATTAATACATAATATACACAAAATATCATAGCTAAGCATTTGTTATGTGTAGAAACTTAATTTCTCATATCCAATGGACATATGACCTAATTTCTCTTAACCTTAGTCGTATTCAAAACTACTCCAGGTGCCAAGTCAGCAGTTCGTAATAGTATTAAAAACATTTCCATGTACAACGAGGCCTTTTTGTTTACACTTTCCTAATTCCTATACATGTTGAAAAAAACTTAAAAAAGAAATTTTGCAAAAGAAAAACAAACTAAAAATATACTCCGCTAGAAAACAACCTCTTCTGTAAAGTATATTCCCTCCGTTTCAAAAAGATTTATATTTTAGAAAAAACTTTATTTCAAAAAGGTATATATTTTACATTTTCAATGCATAAATTAATTGTAAATTGTAAACTTTAAAAAACATAATGGTGTTTATAAAGATTTTATTGGTTAAAAATTGTAGGGAATAATTGATAACGGAAAATAATGCATTAATAATTAAAATTTGATATGTTTTTTTAATAAATGGGAAAAACTTAAAACATATATCTTTCTGAAACGGAAGGCGTATTTTAATGCATTAATATCAACATAAAAATCTATAATATAATGAGACAGTTCTCTTTTTCCTGAGGCGACACGTGAGCAAGTTCTGGGGCCCACCAAAATCAATTTTCTTCATTATTTTTTATTTTCAAAAATCAATTTTCTTCAATGTAAAACAAAATCAAAGAGTTGGAGACTTCAATTGTTTAACGTCGTCCACCAGCATCAACTCCATTATGTCATCCATACACTTCATCTCCCCCCTTGACTCCACCTATATAAACTCCTCCGAATCCAAATCTCCTCTACTAGTTTCCATGGATATGAGAAGGTCAGATTTCTAGATCCAAAGCTTCGGATAAATCTAGCACCAAAGCTGCGGCAATATCGACCAGCACATCCATGGCTAAGAATCCAGCGAATCGCCACCAAAGCTCCAACTAAATCGACCACTGATTCCATGTATAAGAAAAAGGGGTTGCTTGGCTCCATCTACAGCTCTGATGAGAAGGTATTGTTCCGACAAGCATCTTATATTTGATCTTAATTTTTTTTTTAAAACTTCGATGATCTAAATCTTCTAACTTTGATTGCAGAATTCGGTGATCCATGGATTTATTCCTGCTGCTCTCATCACTCACTACTGTAGGAGATGGATTACACCCCTCCACAAGGCCCATCGAATAACAGGCCCTAATCCAGCAAGTTGGATCAGTTTGGTCGGTTCGGCGGCCAAACGTATCGGCTCGACCTTAGAGTGCTTTTAGCCGGTCGAGTAAGCCGACCAGAAGTACCCGGCTTGGAGAGAATCTTGTCCAGGCCCGCGTACTCGGTCTCTCGCATCATGGCCCAAAGAGATATGAAATTAGGGCATCAGGGGCGAGAGTCCTATAAAAGGTGAAAGGGAAGCAAGAAGAAGGGGACTTTTGGACCATTGAACAGACTGAGCGGCTAGATCTAGGGTTTTAGGCTATCTCTTTGATCTCGTTACTCTCTGATCTTGTTGCTCTTTCATCTTCTTGTCACTCTTGTAACCCTTCAGACCAAATCTAAATAAAATGTCTTTAGCCATCTCATTTCTGAATTCTTTCATCTTAGTCGACTGAATCCCGTTCAAACAATTGGCGCCCACCGTGGGGCTGACTAAAGTAACGTTCTAGATCTACATGGTTCAAGACGATGCCACCTTCGGCGCTGCGGGCGGAGAACCAACCCCTACGCCCGAAGCCGCGCCACCCATCATCGTAGATTTCATGAGCTCTATCATGGCTCGACTTGCTCGTCAAGACGAAGTCCAAAAGACGACCAACGACAATTTAGCAGCTTTGGTCGAGGCCCTCACAGCTCCCGACGGCCAAACAAGCCATCCTCAGCAGATATACCGTCGCCTCTTTAACACCAACCCAACGGCGACCGGAGTCGACCATATCTCAGACGACTCGGAGCCTAATGAAAACCTTCTCGCCGACCACCCCCCAGTAGGTTCTGATCTGCGACCATACGCGAGCTCGCTGAGCTCAAACTCAGCTTCCAACAAATGAGTGAGAAGATCCATCAAGTAACCAGCGCGGCCCCGCAAATCGAGAGCGTCCTCGCC
>NC_027748.1:10282575-10283777 GCF_000695525.1 Brassica oleracea var. oleracea
CGTCGCTCCAGGACGCTATCGCGCGATCTGACAACTTCATCCGAATGGAAGAAGATACTAACGCCATTCTCAGCAAAATGAATGCACCCAAAGCTCCAGCGGCTAAAAACGCCAACACGCGACAAGAACCGTGCCAGCATGCTCCAATCGACAAAAACGGCCGCAAAGACGGATACATGTATGTCGTCAACGAGAACAACGTGCCGGTTTCAACTCTCGTAGTCCGCGGAGAAGGATGGAACAAATGGGTAAGGAAGCTCGATTCGTCCGACAAACCAGTCGACGCCGTTTGCTCGACCCAGACTACAACAGCAGCAGGTTCAGCGGCAGGACCTTCCAGAACTGTCGATCTCACCAAACACTGCAAGTATCACGATGTCAAAGGGCACGATACGACAGAGTGCAAGTCACTCTATGCGCACTACCTCTCATCCTTAGCAAGTGGCGACTTCAAGTTCTAACCACTAAAGGAAAAGCCGAAGAACGACAAGAGCTGGAGCAAGAATAAAGAAAGGAGAGCCCAGCGCAAAGCTACAGGCAAAAGTCAACATAGCGAAACTCAACAACGAGACGACGAGGAGGATACCCCGAAGAGTAATGGCGAGGCCGACTCCTCTGCTGACGAAGAGCAACCAGCTAACCGCAGACGCATCAAGGTCATACTTTCCCAGCAAAACTTGTCGTCGGACGATGAGAACGATAACACACCTGTACTCGAAGATTTGAGAGATGTCCTCAAACGAAAGTTTGAATCCGAAAACAGTAACATCTCCACGCGCAATGCTCTCCGAACAACGTTAAATGCATGGAAGTCGCGGCGTATCTCGGTAGTTGACCCCGATCCCAAAGAACGCCCGAACGGCGACCTTAGGGATAAACTCAACGCAGGAGCATGCAATCTCCGAATCCGTCTAAATCGTTCGAAGCACACTGACCTCCGGAGGCGTTTGGAGCAAACTAAGATGTCAAACAACGACACTCCGTCATCAAAAAATGATAGCAGCGTACCAAACGATTTACGCGCCTTCTTAGACTCCAAGCATGTCCAAACGCGACGTCAACTAAATGTCATCATGGGCGGTTCTCCTCCTTGCGGCAACTCTGTTCGCTCCGTCAAGGATTACCGTCGGCAGGTCGCGACTTCGCAGAGATGGCCGACTAGGCCGCCAAATCACCCTCCGATAACCTTTTCACCGGATGAC
>NC_027748.1:10283942-10286018 GCF_000695525.1 Brassica oleracea var. oleracea
GATCTCGACGACATCAAACCATCCTCCAGAACATTAACCGGCTTCAACGGATCCTCCGAAACAATACTGGGAACAATCCGCCTTCTGGTACGCGCATGTGGAGTCACTCGGACTGTCAAGTTTGATGTCGTAAGCACGAAGGCTCCTTACCACGCCATACTTGGAACCCCCTGGATACACACAATGCAGGCCATTCCATCTATTTATCACCAGTGCATCAAGTTCCCCGGTACGGACGGAAAAAACAAAACACTGCGAGGAGATCAAAAGGCCGCTAGGGAACTCTTAGTCGCCACAGTTAAACTCCAACGATCGTCTTTATCAGTTAACTCTGTCACTCCTCCAACCTATAAAGTGTGCTCCCAAGAAGGCGAAATTCTCGAGTTACCTATTGACGATACCGATCCAAGCCGGACCGCATGGGTTGGTGCATACATGTCTGAAGAAATGCAGCGGTCAGTTCTCGACTTTCTCAAGGCAAATGTGTCCACATTCGCGTGGTCCATGTCAAACATGAAAGGAATTGATCCGGCCATAACAACTCACGAACTAAACGTCGATCCGACAGTCAAGCCAATCCGATAAAAGCGACGCAAGCTCTGTCCAGATAGGTCAAAGGCTGTAAACGAAGAGGTCGACCGGTTGCTCGGTGCTGGTTCATTTGCTGAGGTGCGCTACCCTGAGTGGTTAGCAAATCCAGTAGTCGTCAAAAAGAAGAACGGGAAGTGGCGCGTTTGCGTCGACTTCATAGACTTAAATAAAGCCTGCCCAAAGGACAACTACCATCTTCCCAACATCGACCGTTTAGTCGAGTCCACGGCTGGAAACGAGATGCTCACCTTCATGGACGCTTTCTCTGGGTACAATCAAATCATGATGCACCCCGACGATCGCGAAAAAACGGCATTTATCACGGATAGAGGAACCTACTGCTATAAGGTTATGCCGTTCGGTTTGAAGAACGCGGGAGCAACCTACCAACGGCTTGTGAACAAAATGTTCGCAGACAATCTGGGCGTCACCATGAAAGTATACATCGACGATATGCTTGTAAAGTCGCTACACGCTGCTGATCACCTCTGTCACTTGAGAGATTGCTTCGAAACTCTCAACAAATACGGCATGAAACTGAACCCAGCAAAGTGCACGTTTGGGGTTTCCTCAGGCGAGTTCCTTGGATACATAGTCACGCAGCGGGGAATCGAAGCCAACCCGAAGAAGATCTCCGCGGTCCTGAACCTTCCGAGCCCAAAAAACAGTAGAGAAGTGCAACGGCGTATGGGTTGGATAGCTGCACTCAACCGGTTCATCTCTAGATCCACCGACAAATGCTTGCCATTCTACGATCTCTTGCGAGGTAACAAAAGGTTTATCTGAGATGAGAAATGCGAGGAGGCATTTACCCAACTTAAGCATTATCTGACAACACCACCCGTTCTCGCCAAGCCAGATATCGGCGACGTTCTATATCTTTACGTCGCAGTATCACAAGCAGCAGTCAGTAGCGTTCTAATAAAAGAGGATCTTAGTGAGCAAAAGCCAATCTTCTACACGAGCAGGCGCATGACCGGACCAGAAATACGATACCCAACTCTGGAGAAGATGGCACTGGCAGTCGTCGAAGCGGCGAGAAAGCTTCACCCCTACTTTCAGTCACATTCGGTTGAAGTATTAACCGATCAGCCCCTCCGAACGATACTTCAAAATACAAACAGGTCCGGAAGACTAACGAAGTGGGCTATCGAACTCGGTGAGCTTGATATCACTTACAAGAACAGAACTGCAGCAAAATCTCAGGTTCTCGCAGACTTCTTAATCGAATTGGCCCTGGAGTTAGAGCAAGATCTCATGCTCCCAAACCCAAACTGGACACTGCTTGTCGATGGATCCTCAACTAACAGGGGCGCAGGTGCTGGAGTTCAACTGCAATCCCCGACCGACGAACTGATCAGACAGTCTTTTAGCTTCGGCTTTCCAGCCTCGAACAACGAAGCAGAATACGAATCTTTGATCGCTGGACTCCGCTTAGCAAAAGCTGTCAAGGCCAAACGCCTAAGCGCCTACTACGACTCGCAA
>NC_027748.1:10286214-10291008 GCF_000695525.1 Brassica oleracea var. oleracea
ATACACCGCATTGAGAAGCCGAGCATCGATATCTCGACGGACCAAACTGCCATCATAGCCCCAGTCACCGAAACCGACACTCTCGTTACTGATGAGTTCGTCCCCGGCTGGCGAACTGAGTTCATCGACTATCTCTCAAAAGGAGAACATCCAACCGAGAAATGGGCGGCCCGCCGACTAAAAACGCACAGTGCCCATTATGTCGTCCTAGACAACGAACTCCATCGATGGACTGCGAGTAAAGTACTACTCAAATGTATCCACGGCGAAGAAACGGTCAGGGTTATGGCCGAAACACACGAAGGCGCTGGAGGAAACCATTCGGGCGGATGAGCAATAGCAATCAAAGTGAGAAGCCTAGGCTTCTTCTGGCCGACGATGAACGCAGATTGCGAGTCCTACGCCAGAAGCTGCGACAAGTGCCAACGGCATGCACCAAGCATCCATTGTCCAACCGAAATGTTACGAACGACAGTCGCACCGTACCCGTTCAAGCGATGGGCAATGGATATCATAGGACTTCTTCCATGCTCCCGCCAACGGCGTTTCATTCTCGTCCTCAATGATTACTTCACCAAATGGATCGAAGCTGAATCCTACGCTCAAGTCACCGACAAAGAAGTCTGTGGGTTCGTCTGGAAAAACATCATCTGCAGCCACGGTCTACCGTACGAAATCGTTACTGATAATGGATCACAGTTCATGTCGGGCAACTTCAAGGAGTTTTGCAGCAAATGGAACATTCGTTTGTGCCCCTCTACCCCTCGTTACCCACAGGGAAACGGCTAAGCGGAATCCTCCAACAAGCTCATCATCGACAACATTAAGAAACATCTCGACCTGAAAAAGGGTCATTGGGCCGACGAACTCAACGGAGTTCTATGGAGCCACCGCACAACACCACGAGGGTCGACTAATTCGACACCTTTCTCTCTTGCATACGGTGTCGAGGCTATGGCTCCCGCAGAAGTTAACGTTTCAAGCCTCCGACGCTCGAAAATGCCCCAGTACGTCGAATTCAACAAGGAGATGCTGCTTGACGCCCTCGATGAAATTGAAGAACGACGGGACCAAGCTCTGCTGCGAATCCAAAACTATCAACATCAGATAGAGAGTTACTACAATAAAAAGGTCCGAGCCAGACCCCTTGAACTCAGCGACTTTGTCATGCGCAAAGTCCTCGAGAACACTAAGGAGCTGAACGCCGGCAAGCTCGGCGCTAGGTGGGAAAGACCTTACAAAATCATCAAAGTTGTGAAAATAGGAGTCTATCGACTTCAAACGTCAAGCGGAGAAGAAGTGCCTAGAGCATGGAACTCAATGCATATAACACGCTTCTACTTTTTTTTTTTTTTTTAAAACCGAGTAGATGCACCTCCGCGGTCACTTCTACTCGACCGAGTAAATGCGCTTCCAACGGCCACTTTCACTCGAGAAAAACGAACTATGAATGGCTTGATCCTCAACCGAGGTACGTAGGCAGCCTTAACCGGTCCAGCTGTAACAAAACCAAAATCAAAATCTTTTTCTTTGTTTCGACTCCGATCGAGTAAATACCGATTGTCGAACCCAACGGCTCCCGTACCTCCAGCAGGGGGTACACGGACACTCACGTTCCATCTCCTAGCTATGTCCTGATCAGACACTTAGCCTAAGGACCAAACGGTTGCGAGTCACCTGTGCCCAAAGAGCACTGACTGACCAAACGGAGTGAATCTTTAACCTTTTCTCGACTTAACGCGTAACGGATTAGCTACCCATTTACTCAATAGTCTTTGAGAAAACGCGTAAAAAGAACCTTCTACTCTTAGACTCAGTCTCTTGTTTTCAAAGTAGAAAAACGCGTCTAGACGTTATCTCAATCGAAACACGACAAGAACTGAACAAAGTCTCTTAGCGGGTTGTGTCGTTATCTATTTGCAAAAGCCAAAGGTCGAGGATCTATTGTCTCTAGGCGAACATATCGCAAGACTCTAAAGATAACTGAAATTCACTTAGGCAAATTGCAAGTACAGATTGGGAACACAACAACCCGCAAATCTAAAAGTCTGCTTGAAAACAGCGACTTGCCGATAAAATAAAAGTATGTCTAGTAATACAACAACAGGGTCTATCAAGACCACAAACACAAAAAGAAAAGAAGACACAGATAAAGCGTCAAGGCGCAGAATCTTGACCGATCTCCTCCGGCGTCCCAAGAGCAGAAGGACCGACTGGGTCTTCAGCAACAGTCGGTCTTCCACCCGAGTAGGAATAGAGACAAGAGAGTCCACAGCAGGAGGCGGAGGAACATCTCTATTCCCGACTTCGTCGGTCTTCTCCTCCTCGATGGGTTGCAACGACGACATCTCCTCGACTCTATCGTCTTCCTCCTCTTCGCCTTCTCGTCCTTCAGAAGAAGAATCCGAGACGAGGACATGATCCTCGATGCCCACGTGCCCGGCCTCTTCCTCTCGAGCCAGAATGTTGCCTATCTCAAGGTTATCTTTCCCGGGGACCTCCTCCAGGTTCTCATTCCCTGGACGTTCACTAGGACCACCTCCCTCCAGGACCTCGACGCGCTCGGCCGGGACCGATGTGACATCGACCAATGGCTCCTCTGATCGTTCAAACAATTGGCGCCCACCGTGGGGCTCGAACCCACGACCACAAGGTTAAGAGCCTAAACATTCCCTCGACGAAACGAGAAGGGAGAACCAGCGGAGAAAGAGTGAGGTCGCTATCAGACAGCAGATCTACACGAAGCTTCGTAGCCTCCGCCTCGTAGAGTTTCTCCTGCTCGATAAAAACGTCGATCATTTCTTGCGGGATCTTCGTCCCACTTGCCTTTATCATCTCGAGGCACTTCCTTGTCCCCGAAGCTTGACCGTACAGATTCTTCGCCTTCCCAAAGGCGTCGAAGCGAGTTAGATGGTCGCGCACGCGACCAAAGCAGCCATTTGCCTTCTCGATCATAGCAGCTTCGACCCTTTCCCTCTCACGAGTAACCTCGATTCCCCGGGAGTCTCTCAAGCGTTGCCTCTCTCTGGTCAATTCCTCAACCGCAGCGTTCCTTTCCTCGAGTAGCTCTGTCTTCTCCTTTTCAAGGGTCGCAGTCGCTTGCTCCAAACGGGTGTTCTCTCGGGCAAGCTCTTTCTTGGCCGCGCCGGCGGATTTGAGCTTACCCTCCAGCTCTTAGAACTTCACTCGAAGGACTTCTTTCTCCTTCGCAGCCTTCTCGTTAGCCTTTTTATGCTCATCCCTCACCCTCTCAATGGCCTTCAATCTTGCTTGAGCGAGCTTCTCCGAAGATCCCAACAGGATCATCGTCTGCTTCAGGGCGCTGTCGTATTTCTCGACAACGAAGTTCATGCTCCCGTCACTCTACAAAATGACAAACACGGACCATGTGAGATGGATCAACCCAATAAATAAAAAAAGGAGACTAAAGGTGAAAGGAAGCGCAGATACCCGCGCTCTTGAGGAAGCAGCGTCGATGTATTCATTCTTGAAGTAAAGGTCTTCCAGTTGCGGCATCTCCTTCGTCCCACCACGAATTTGACGCGTCAGCTCCGCACACCTAAGGGGATTAAGGATCAGGGGAGTTTTCTCGTTGTAGGAAAACTCGACGCGATCAGGAAATTCGACCCTCCTCCTCTTCGCGACGGAACCTTCAGGTTCAGACCTCGTGGGCTCACCACCAGAACCTCCTTCTCGCGACGGAACCTTCAGGAGATCCAGACCTTTTTCTCGCAGGAGAGTCTGGAGTAGACCTCGCGGGCTCACCACCAGAACCTCCTTCTCGCGAGCAGGTTTTCCTCCTTTCCTCTGACAAGTTTCCAGGAGTACCGCTGGCTTCCCCAACAGCGTCGACTATGGCCGCGTCAGCAATGCTCGCATCGGAGGTAGAAGGGCGGGGCTCTGCCTCAACAGACCTCTTAGTTTTCTTCCTCGGGTGACCACCTGATGTCGCCCCGACTAAAACAGCCTCTTGCCCTTCTGCTCCGCTACAAGACTTTTTTCTCCCATCCTTCTTCTTTTTAGACTTCGAACCCTCGGAAGTCGCGTCGACGGGAGCAGACTCTTCGGGAGGAACCTCGTCGGTCAAAGTCGCATTGACGGGAGTAGACTCTTCGGGAGGAACCTCGTTGGTCGCTCCCACCTTAGTCCTCTTGGTCTTTTTCTTCTTCTTCTTGGGACCAGAAGCAGAAGTCTCTGCCATCCCCCCCCCTGATCGAATGCAATAGGATCCTCCTCTCTGGAGGCTTCTTCTCTGGAGGCTCCACCACCTTCAGAAGTGACGTCGACTCCGGAGTCAGACGGTCCCTGAGGATCGACTGTAGTCGACTTCTTCGTGAGCAGTTGCAACTTCCCTTTTAACAGAGAGCTTAGGTCCGGAACCCCGTCCATTTCTCTGGCTTTGTCGAGAAGTCTCTGTTGTTTGCGAGTAAACAAAGGAAGGCGCGACTTACGGGGACCGAGAACGCAAGGAAGTCTCGACTCCCAATCAACTGCAAAAGCAGAGAATCAACATGAAAAACGCAAAAGGAAACTCGAGTAGGCCCTAAAAACAATCAGCAGGCTTACCTTTAGCGATCCTAACTTGCTGACGACGTATCTACTCTCGACTAAGATCCGGCCAACGAAGATGACTATGCGCCGCGATCGCTTGAGAACTTTCGAAAAACTTCTCGGGGTAGGCGATCGTATTCGGATAATGAACTGCAAATACAAGGATAAGAAAAGTTAGGACTAACGACTAAAACGAAACTCCAGCAGATGAGTCTCTACCGAGTTGCCGGTTCCACAGAACAC
>NC_027748.1:10291189-10324926 GCF_000695525.1 Brassica oleracea var. oleracea
CCCTCACGCTCATCGAGATGCCCATCTCAGCTGCCATTACCATTAGCATGACGGCTATTCGCAGCGACCTGTTCAAAAGTTGAGAAATGGCAATATCTCGGCGGAATTTGTAGGACGTCACTAACCGGGGAATCGGGAACCATAGCTTCGTATGATCCCCGAAATATGACTCATACACGCATTGGTAACCGACCGGAGGCGACCAGGGACGCTGCTCGGCAGACAGGATGATGTAAGTAACGCCAGCACCGCCACTCACCCTTAACAGATTCCTCACGGTGTGATGAGAAGCAGAAGATCCAAATACGTTCCCCCACGACTGAGCCCACGGGTCCCGTAGTAGCAGCCCGCGGGTCCCGTAGTAGTCCGGGTGGTAGCGGAGCCAGCTCTTCGAAGATCCCACCAGGATGGTAAATAGTTGGGCGTCAGTCTATCTGGTCAAAACAAACTCTCTCGCGAACCTGTCTCAAAGGCGTCGGAGACCGATCAGACTCATCAGTTTCGCCACGTTCAGAACCAGTCGCAATATCGCCTTGATCTCTCCCTCTATCCTCACTTCCGCTCACATCACTGCTCCCAACTTCAACACGATCGGCGTCTTCATCACGAATCATCCTATGAGCATCAGCGACCAAAAGACGCTGAGATAGAGTCATGTTTTCCGTGTCCCGAAGAGCATCGCGATGAATCAAGTCGAAATCGTCCAGGGGACTATCGGTCGCTGACACATCTCTGGTCGGACTCGGAGAATCTGCGATGTCCTTCCCTTTCTCTTCCCGCGACAATCGACTTCTCGGAGGCATGTTCCTTAATTCAGAGAACGACTACAATCGCCGAATGATACCAACGAGTCTATACGAAGAAAAACCTATCTAGAGAGAGAAAGCAAAAGTAGAGAGAAAACAGGATACCTGAATCTGCAGAGAAGAATGACGAAAGCAAAGGAGAGAGACCTATTTATAGCAAAAACGAAGGCACGTTCTCCGAGCACAATCATTAAGTCTACACAGGCCTAAATGGGCCTCAAAAGGCCGCCTAAATGCCTAGAAACCTACTCGCGACGGTTCGGTTTCTCGCTTGAACTGATTGAACTGATTCTCAATCAGGTTGTCGGGCCGAAATCAATTTTTGGTCTTAATTTAAACCGGTTCCCGGTTAACCAGCAACACCGATTCCCGTCGCTTTATCCAAGATGATCTATCACCGAGTAAAACTGTATCCCACTATAAAAGTGAGTCAAGGCAAGCGCTACTCTGAGCGACCAGAGACGCCTACAGAACATCACGCTACTAAAAGCACATACCGACGACTAAACGGGAAGGGCTATCCCTTGTATTAGAGCCTACTATCCGAATAAACCTGACCCACAAATTCACTGAGACCGCCACGTCGCTCACAAGTGAACTGGGGGGGGGCTTATTGTAGGAGATGGATTACACCCCTCCACAAGGTCCATCGAATAACAGACCATAATCCAGCAAGTTGGATCAGTTTGGTCGGCTCGGCGGCCAAACGTATCGGCTCGACCTTAGAGTGCTTTTAGCCGGTCGAGTAAGCCGACCAGAAGTACCCGGCTTGGAGAGAATCTTGTCCAGGCCCGCGTACTCGGCCTCTCGCATCAAGGCCCAAAGAGATATGAAATTAGGGCATCAAGAGCAGGAGTCCTATAAAAGGTGAAAGGGAAGCAAGAAGAAGGGGACTTTTGGACCATTGAACAGACTGAGCGGCTAAATCTAGGGTTTTAGGCTATCTCTTTGATCTCGTTACTCTCTGATCTTGTTGCTCTTTCATCTTCTTGTCACTCTTGTAACCCTTCAGACCAAATCTAAATAAAACGTCTTTAGCCATCCTATTTCTGACTTCTTTTATCTTAGTCGACTGAATCCCGTTCAAACAATTACCATTCATCTTTACGAGACGGTTCCATAAAGGTTGTGTGAATCTGACAATGATTTTTTTGTAGTTCTAGCAGAGTTAAAAGAAAACCTTCTTAATCTGAGAGTAAGGAACCTCTTCTTCATTATATAAAGAAACAAAGTGTGCAATCCATATATGTAACACATCTAATCGTTGTGGTATAAAGTACTTATTTGTTGTCTTCTGCGTACTTTATTGAAGCTTACATACAGAAGATGAAGAAAAACGCTCAAGTTTTATCAGATGAAGAAAACACCCTCAAGTTTTATCACCGGCTCTGCTTAGACGAAAAATGCAGGCTGGTGGTGGCATAGACAACCATTTGTTGTTGTGGGATCTCACTCCTTTAGGATTAACTGGTACGAGAATTCACTCGACCTTACCTACCAGATTTTAGAGTATGTCTGATTTTCTTTATGTGTCTGATATTCAGGGAAAGTCTACGATAAGGTGTGTGAGATGTGCCATATAACCTTAAACAAGACTGCTATATTTGGTGACAATGGTACAATATCTCATGGCGGTGTAAGGATACATAACCTCACATATTTGTTATTGCATTTCACATTCATATTTACTAGGTTTCTTTGCCTAAACTTGAGTTCTTTTAATCAACAGGGACACCAGCGATGACAACCCGAGGCTGTATAGAGTCTGATTTCGAGACAATAGTGGATTTTCTGAGGAAGGCAGCTCATATAACAAGTGCGTTGCAGAGAAAATTTGGCAAGCCGCACAAGGAGTTGTACGTGAGTTTGTGAAGAGTCTATGCACAACAAAGACATATGTGAGCTTAGAAACCGTGTCAAAGTATTTGCTTTGTAGTATGAGATGCATGCTTCTAGCTATCATAGATATATAGCAGCTGCTCAGCAAGGAGCCAAAACAAACCACCGGAGTATTGTATACGCAGTAAGTATTTCTCCACCATTATCTTAAGATAGTTACTGTAATAGACTAATAGTTATGTCTCCCATCAGCAATTTTTGTTGTTTGACTTAGCTAACCCAAGCAGCATCTGATTCTTCCATTGTCGTATTACACAGTTTACAGAAGACTTATGACTTCTAAGTTTTGATGCCTCTAACTTTATAGAGTATCATCACCAGTGACCCAAACAGTTGCCTCTTTTGAGTCATCTCAGGTTCTTTCACAATATTCTCTGACTTTTCGTTTCATAGTTATAGATAATTTGACGTAGTGTTGTTGATACTGTTGTGACAGATTTTGGAAGCTTGACAATTCTTCCGGTCCGGCTATTATTACAACCAGACGAATGATCTGCACTATGATTAGATTTTGGATTCAATTACAACGACTTAATAGGTAACATAACATAATTTTTTATTTTCTTTCTTCATGTGGATTGCACTGATAATGAAAAATGACGTTGGGTGATTCAAGATGAAGCATACTCTGCGGTTAAAGAAAACATGGCAAGAGGCAACCAAACCAAGTCAAGCGTGCCTAGGATGGTTTGTAATCTGGTTTATGGAGTGAGTCCAGTGTCAGCTGCACTCTCTGTTGGGAGATGAGAGTTCTATGCTCTGTTGAAGAAGGTTTGGATTTGAGCAGTATCCATAGGAAAAAGGAAGCCATGAAAAGTTTCGAGAAAGTTATCAAATTCTCTGAAAAACTCAACTTTGAAGCATGATCTTAGCATGGTTGCTGATAAGATTGTCCGTCTGATCTTAAAACAAGCGCTCTCAACCCCCTTTTTGTTATTATAAACCACATAATTAAACAAACAAATCACTCCACAACACTTCCTATATTTTTAATTACCGGTTTGTTTTAGTTTGAAGTGACAATAAAAAAATTCATCCTCACTTGACTTAATAAGTTTCCTCATAGATGAAGTAACTCAGGCACATTTATCCAAACAGAACCGAAAGAGAGAATCGGTCTGGGTGTAACTAAAATATCTGTAAAACCAAAAAAATTGTAATAGAACTGAAACTGAATTGAAACCGAATCAACAACCGAATAAATTTCCAAATTTCAATAATATAATTTATATATTTATAAATATTAATTATATCAGGTTTTTGAATAATAATTTTTGTTTTAAAATACTATTTATAAACTCAAATATCCAAAACCCCGAAATACTATAATATTTTATAGTTTAAAATTAATGTCATATATAATTGAGAATAAATTATTTTTTAAGAAAAAAATACGTTAAAATTTGTTTTTAATGATAAAATAAGTATATTTTGTAAGTATTGTGAACAGAAAATGTTGAGTTATTGTATTTTTGATGTGTTTTTTTAAAAAAAATATTAAAATAAAAAGCCACAACCATAATTTTAATATTGATATGAAAATTAAAAAAAATATACTTGTATATTCCAAAAAAGAAATAATGCAAAATAACTCGATAACAAACATAAAATAACAGAAATAAAATTAGATAACTTATACTAAAACAAACAGATTAAATATCTATATTACCATAATAAAAATAAAATAGAATTTCATATAGAATCGCAATAATCATATTAAAATATTTTGTTAATCCCAAAAAACTGATTTTGAATCTTATACAACAAAAAAGATTAACATAAAATAGGGATAAAAGTTAACAAAAATAACATTCTATATGTAATTAAAATCATTTAAACTAAGAATAAATGTTAAATTAAAATATAACGGAACAAAACAATTAGTTATTAAAACCTAACTGCTTACAACTACAACCAAGACGGATCCTAACATGCTACCACGGATCATACGGTCACCAATAGAATCCAACCATCCATTCACCTTGACACGACGCCAGTTTCCAATCCGGATTTGTTATGCAATGACAGTAAATAAAAGCTAAAGACAGATTTTGTCAAACGTTGCTCTACTTGCCTAAATCAGTCTTCAACCATAGTCAGCTATATGTGGCATTGTCAAGAGTCACTACGCCCAAGGGCATCAAGATTTTAGACATGAGCAGAAATGGGGAAGAGAGAAGGACGATAGCCAACATTGTCTACAAAGAGGCCTACAATTGCCTGAACCAATCAATCAGTATGATATCTACTATCTCCAGCTAAGTGTATAACGAATTTCTTGTGGTTTTGAACTTTTAAGAGAAATCAGAAACCTAGGAAGTATATCTGAAACAATCTAACTGCAAACAAATCATAACTCTTAAAATTTAAGTTTAGACAAACGAATAAGGAAAGCATCAAATCATAAATCAGAATCCACGGTTTCAGTTGACATTTAACTAACCGAGACGAATAACAAAACAGAACAACCAAATTAACATATTAAAACCTTCTCTCTTGCAGGTCTAACATCTGACGCTGACGAAACCGCCAAGATCAATGACTACACCCGAGGCATACGAAGATGATGTAAGCAAATCTCTCATCAATAACGCTTAAAAATAATTTTCGTTTTTCAATCTCACAAACTAAAAACGTTAAATACCAACAGGAATCAGAGGAAATTGTGTCGACTTTCCCGACAACGAAAAAAAGGAGTTGACGATCTAACAGTTTAATCAAAATCAGACAAAACTTCAAATTTAAAGCCCAACTTTTTTGAAGCCCAAACATTTTTAAAACTCAGTTTTTACTTAATCATTATATTGGGCCATAAGACCATATCAAATTCTATTTTTTTGATTGACCTATTTCACTTTTTTTTTTCACCACAAATCAGTTTTAACAAAGTCCAGTAAAAACTCTAAAATAAATAATTGTGTAACTATATAATTTTATAAGTTTCTAGAGTTATTACTTTAAAAAAAAAAAGTTTATTACAGTTTTATATTTTTGAAATTACTTTTGGGTGAAATAAGAAAAAATAATTTAATTTATTGTTTGTATAAATTGTTAAATTTTTAAATTCAAATTTTATATCTTTTTCCTTACACTATTTTATCTATATACTAACAACAACCTAAGTAAACAGTAACCAACTTCATAAACCTCAGCTTTTGAACATGAAAACGCTAATAACGCTAATGGTTGATCAAATCATTACGAAGATAAGATATGAAATTATCAACACATATGAATTCGCTGGTCATTCTTATATTAACCGAATCATGTTGTGTGACTTCCAATGTTTTGTTTATCACCATTATAGACAACACGAAAAAATAAAAGTAAAAAAAAAAACAAAAAAATCTGATACATAAAATTATACAACGCAGCAACAACATACTCGACTCTGCGCTTGCGCGGGGGCTATGGCCCTAGTCGAAATAATAATACAGTCATAAAAGTGAACGATCGAGGGTCAAATCTTAAAAATTAAATAGTAGAGTTGAATTGTTTTGGTTTTTTTTGACTAAACCAGGCTTTCATGAGGTGAATTGAAAGCTGATGACTAACAATGTTATTTTTTAGACTCACAAATAGAGTTGGGGATCTGGTTCAAGAGTCATGGATTCTGCTCCGCTTGATCTGCCATGGACTAATTACGTATCAAGATTTTTATGATGTAGGACGGATGTGGATGATTGAATATTTTTGATACACATCAACCGATTTAAAACCACAGATATTTATTAATTCGTCAAATATATAAAAAAGTTAAAAATATTATTTATCTAATTTTTTAATTATAAACACTATATAATATATGAATATACTAATTAAAAGTTATTTATTTCTTAAATATGTTTCATTATTATAATATAAAATTTCTATTACAATTTTTAATTAAAAATATAAAATAATTTTTATTTTGATTATTGTAACTTGCGAGTAAAACGTGGGCAATCAACAAATTCGAGTGAAACAGAAGTAGATTTACTAAATTTTGGATGTAACTGGTGACAAATAAAAAATGTATGAAAAATAAGAATTACTATTTAAATAATTTAATGGAATGAAATCAACGTTCCATGTTTTTTTATTTCAAATTATATTTAAATGAAAATTAATTTTTTGTGGAATAATATGGAATGTTATGGAATATGCTTTTCATTTTTTTATTATAACTGGTAAAAATTTTAGTATGCAAAGGAATTAAACATCTATGAGTTTTTATTCCAAATAAATGCATTGCAGTTATATCCATTATTTATCTGTTAATTATTCCAAATCTCTTTTGGCGAGTTTTCCCGCAGATGGAGGATCATCAGTTTACGTGGAAGCTATGGTATATCTGGAAAGGAAGGAATAATAAAGTTTTTAGTAATTTGGATATAGATCCTCGAGATACGCTCAAATTGGCAGAAAAAGAGTCAACACTCTGGGCTGAGGCACATGTACTAAAGGAAAACAAGAGAGTATTATCGGCCGAGCCTACAACCCTTCCATTGATCCCATGAAAATGGTGCTTCACAGATGGCTCTTGGAAGGAAAATAATACTTTCTCATGACAAGGTTGGTTCAGTACTTTAGAAGGTTTTAATGGGCTGTTGGGGGCGAGGAATGTCCGGGCTTGTCTCACTCCTCTGCATGCGGAGATAGAAGCTCTATTATGGACAATAGAATGTATGAAAAACTTACGTCAATTTCAGGTTACATTTGCAACGGATTATTCTCAATTGGTGAAAATGGTTTCAGAACTAGAAGAATGGCCAGCATTTGCAAATTATTTGGAAGATATCAAGACCCTGAGAGAAAGTTTCATTAGATCGGAGATCATCTATGTACCAAGGACGCAAAACTCAAAGGCGGATAGTCTAGCACACGCAGTGTTAGAAAACAACTGTTTTTCGTCATTCACATGGATCAGGATCTCCCGGTGTGATTCACAGAGTCAATATGAGTCTGTAATTGATGACAAAAAAAAAAAATTATGTATGTCAAATTTTTTAAAACAAACTGCCAACCCGCCGCGAAACAAATCAAGCGGAGCATCTGACCCTTTTCCAAATCGTCATGCTCTGAAGGTAATTGTAGAGAAGAAGAGAAAGAAAGAGGATTACATTGGTGATTGCTATCTCACTTCGAAGTGGAGAATGCAATACCAAACACCAATTGAGGCTGTTCATGGTGTGAATTTTTGGAAGAAGACTGATGAGTCTGTGATTGTGCCTCCAATAACAGAAGATACAGATTCAGCGTTAGGAAGAAAGAAAATTCCAAAGAGGATAAAAGGGAAGAACGAGTCACCGAGCAAGAAGAAAAAAAAGGTTAGACAAGAGTCTCCAACTAAAGTTTCTAGAGAAAAAAGAATAATTCATTGTGGAAGATGTGGAGCAGTTGGGCACAATTCGAGAAAGTGTTCTAGCATAGGTGTTGAGATTCAACGTCCACCCAAGAAGAACAAGGAAAGCTCGCAGCCAATGCTTAGCCAAGTGATTGACTAGAATCTTAGTTTTATGTGATTCTTTTGCTGTATTTTTCTCATCTCTATTGTGCTTGCTAGGCTAAGGTTATGTTTCTTACTACAAACATAATGCAGATTCATAACCAAACTACATAAAGAGCTTATACAAAAGACCAAACACTACAACACACACAACCATGTTCTTCAAGCTCTTAAGTTCCATCTTGACATCTTCAATCTCCTTTTCAAATCCTCTTAGCTCCTTCTCATAACCGCTAACCACACTGCAACAAGTGCGAGTTTCGATTGCAAGAGATTCCATCTCAGATTCACAAACTTGTAAACCCTTCTCAATGGTGCTTGAAGCTCTCTCAATTTCATCGAATTTTTGCTTCATATCCTCAATCTCCTCAACCATTGATTCATCTGTCCATTTGAACAAATGATGACGATTGTTCTATAACAATACGACATTACGTTAATATCAGTCGGCTCAATCATGATTCCACTATATCTTCATCTTCTATCTATGATATCAAATTCCTTATCAAATTCATTACAAAGACAAAAGAAAACTAACTAACAACATTTTGGGTTCATCATTCAATCTCTCAGTCTCTGACATACCTCATTGCCATAGGGACATTTGTGAAAGAGACGCCCCGGGTTAGTTATGGTTTTTGATGTGAGCCGTATGACTCGTGTGCCACATCTACAGTAGGTCGGAAAGCCTCTTCCGGTATCTCCCATGACGTCTCTGTTTTCCTCTTTCTTCTTCTTTGTTCTGTTCTTCTAAAATCACGATGAACCCTAATTTTAATTTTTCCAATTTTTTTTTACTTCAGATGACAAAACGACGCCGTTTTTGTCAAGACAAATTGAAAAAAAATAAATTAATTTGGTCTGATTTTAAACCGACCAATACCATTCTAGCCTCGTGTGTGCCATGTCAGCACCCGAAGCTAAATAAACCGAAATCAGATTCGGTTATGTAGTAATTAACCAGATTGGAAAACTTCATGTCTGAAATTCAAAATTAAACTTAGTTCGTGGTGGTTTTGGCTTGATTCAATAGTTTGTGTATGAAAACAATGGAGACATCAAGTTCACGATGGAATCGGCCGTTTTCCCGGAAAACCCCTAATCGGTGAAGAAGATTCATCATAAACTGCTGAAAACTTGACTTGTAAAAGTCGTCTCTCACTTTTATATTTAATTCACTATTTTCGTGAAATGACTACTTGTGGAAATTAGTAGCATGAAATTATTTTAGTAAATAGAGAAGTTGGATTGTTAGACTGTTATTGACTTATATCTACAATTGTAATCTGATACCATTTTACTCTAATAGCAATATATAATAGAATTACCTTCACTATAATAACAGTATATAATATAATTTTAAAGAGTTTCATTAGGGGTGAGAACCTATGTTTTGATTCGGTTTAGTTTAGTTTCATTATGATGCTTGCAATCAACCGTAGGATCCGAGTCAGTGGGCCGGCTGAACTCTAGAAATTTTAAGGAACTCTTCTACCCGCAAGCCTATACTAATGCATACATGCTTATGTGATCTGCAAATTGCGCTACACAAAATCGAAGTTGATGTAGTTGACATGTTTATATGGCTTGCTAATATAAGAAAACTATGCATTTTATGGTATATACAGTATAAGGGTTTTGGATTAAATAAGCACCTCAACATATTTTTCTTACTCCATCGGTGGATTAAATAAGCACCTCAACATGTTATATATGCATTTTTTTTATCTTAACATTTACACCAAAAAAAAAACATATTTTTTTTACTCCATCGGTGGATTCTTATGATGATAATACAAGACTAATTTTGAGGACATATCAAATCATGGAGTATGATTTTTCAACCAGAGTAAAGCATATAGTATTCGAATATCCCTGATATATATATATATATTCCTATGACTTTTAACTAATTTTCGAAAGTTTCAAAATTACGTACAAAATACGTAATGTCATCCACACATCAATTTAATGTCACATTGTTTTCGGGGCTATACGCCAAATGATCTAAATTCGCAGTTGTTGTTTACTTTTCTAAGTCAAGGTAAAGCCAAGTCAAAGCCAAAAACTTCATTGAACTTTTATTACAATATCTTGCTTGCGTCCTTAACAACTGTCCTGAACGACTTTTCCATGGCCATCATTACATTCTTGATTTATATGGCTGTATTTTAAATTTGTAAACGTCTATCCATTTCTAGTCCGTAGATGACTTTTTAATTAGCGTTTGCACACACATAGAGCTAATTTAATTATGTTTAGTTCTTGTATAAGTTAAGATAGCTTAAAAAGACCACCAGCCTTGCAACCCTATTTTTTCTTATACCTAACAGATCCTAGTGATAGATAGTCGACGTTCTAGTATGTGGGTGGGACTGGGACGTGTTTACGAATTACGATACATGTCTATCTTCAAATAAATTGATTAGTCATGTATATAATAATTGTAGACTAATATTGTTATATAACAAAAAAAGCAAAAGTTAAATGTTGAAAAGAGTGTTCATATTTGATGGAAATCATCAAGAAAGCATGGTGACATAAAACACTAAAACGTTATAAACTATAAAATAAAATGATAAAATGAATAAAAGATAGCAAACGTATTTCGAAATCCTAAATTCAATACTAGAAGGCTATAGTATAACAGATCAACAACTACGATCGATGAAATGTAGTGCCACATATCTTTGGCTGCTTTGACAGCTTCCCCCAGGATCGGGCTGATACACACGCATCTATACAAATTAGTATCAAGTTAATATGAAATTTGTATTCTAATGATTTGTATAGCAGCTGCATCATATCTACATTCTCTCTCTTCTTTTTACATTTTTTCTAATTTTTTATTAAATAAGAACAATGCTGATATTCTGAGACCATGATTAATCCGGGTTCTTAGTGTTGAGTTTTTAGGTTCTTAACTCTTATCTTTTAACTAAGAAAATCTAAGAACCGGCTATTAAATAAGAGATATAAGAGCCAGTTCTTAGCCAAAAATTGTAAAAATAAAAGTCAAATCATAAATTAAAAATCTCAAATTAAGAACTCATTAGAGCATAGCTTCAAAATTAAATCATGGGAGAACCATAAAATTTCTCACTGTCATATTTGTTATCCATGAATTACAATGTTACCCCTTAAGTGATATATCTCTATATAAACACTAGAACGCCCTCTAACAAAGACTAAGCCTCTTATACGATTACTTGCTTGGTTAAGCTTGATTAGTTTCAAAAATGATTTATCAAAAAACACTTCTCACAGTCTTTTTCTTTGCATTTATCACCATATACTTTGTAATCTTAGCAGATGCGACTACGTTCACAGTAAGGAACAATTGTCCATATGTTGTGTGGGCTGCCACATCTGCTCCGGGAAAGCCTGGCGGTGGGAAGCGACTCAATCAAGGCGAAACGTGGATCGTTACTGGTGATCCAGGTACCACCCAGGCTCGGATTTGGGGTCGTACCAACTGCAACTTCGATGCCTCTGGAATAGGTGGATGCCAAACTGGAGATTGTAATGGTGTACTTGAGTGCAAATCTTATGGACGAGCACCAAATACATTGGCAGAATATTCTCTTAAACAATATGCAGACCAAGATTTCATCGATATTTCTGTGATCGATGGATTCAATATTCCAATGGAATTCAGTTCTGCATCTGGACAATGCACCCGCAAAATTAGGTAAATTAAATTTCGAAGTAAGATATAGTACGAAAAAGATATTCAGGTGTATCTGATATGTTATAAAAAAATTGGTCTAGATATATTACATATTCAAATACATTTCAAAAGATAATGAAACTATTTTGTTTATGTCCAAATCATGGTCGATATTTTAGTTACAAATGCTAAAGTACGGTCTTAGAAATTATATTTATTTTTCCGTGAAACCATTTGAATAAATGTTTAGTGTGTAAATATATTTACATTTACAGGTGTACGGGAGATATTATAGCTCAATGTCCAGCCCAACTAAGAATGGACGGCGCTTGCAACGGACCGTGTCCGGTGTTGAAGACGGAGGAACATTGTTGCAACTCTGGTAATTGTAGACCGACCCCACTCTCTATGTTTTTCAAGCAACGTTGTCCAGATGCCTATAGTTATCCTAAGGATGATCCCACCAGCCTTTTCACTTGCCCTAGCGGAACCAACTACAATGTCATTTTCTGTCCGTGAATGGAAGTGTGATTATCAAGAGACTGGAATATCATAGGAGCAACGCAAAACCCAATAATAATAATCAATATGATGATCCATACTAGCTGCTCTGAATAAAATCGAAGAGTATACATGTTTCATATCTGGTTTATTAATAATAAAGATCTCGTATTTGGATAATTTAAGCATCAACACTTTCATTTTTCTACTACCGTCGGTGGTTTCCTAGCGATTGAATTAAACATTGGTCTAATTATATGGACAAACCAAATCATGAGAATGCTTCTTCATCCAAAGCAGAACAAGTAATACTCGATTCAATAATGAATATCTTTGATGAATGTCCTATATTTTGTAGTATTTTTCGATAGTCTAAGCATATATACACGTACATACAAGATAATATGCACATCCATTCTAATATTCTATGGTCTTATACTGTATTTACTGTGGCTATAATTTAAAGCAAGTTAGATTGAATTTGTAATGCTTACCTCTCTGAAACTTATTTGACAATGAGCTGCATGGTCCAATTCCAAATGGACTTTTCAGATAGACAAGTCGATGTCCTAGAAGACTACCTTAGAGACTGTTAAGTGTTTAGTATGACTTTTCATTGCTATTATGTGGCCATAACAATATTCATATCCCACCGACTTAATCTTCTAACTTTTAGTCGTCTCTCTATGCGTTTACAACGCGCGCATTCAAGTATTTAACTAGGAATTTACGTTCTTTCATTACTTCTTATTTATTGAAAAGTAAAACGTAATACAATTTGGCACGAACGCACAGATGAGCTTTTAATTTTCAAAATATGTTTCTCGACATCATCATAGTCTGTAGCCTTGTAGTCATAGCTGCTGAGCTCATTCGCGAAAAACTGAAAGCAATCCACAAGTTCATAAATGCTTAGGAAAACCACCGATATGTTTATATTAAAACTTATATTTTTAATAGTTAGCATTTCCATAAAAAATATTTTAAACTAGATGAAATTTTCAGTTTTTAATATAAAACCTGTTTTATATTATATAATTATTTGTATTATGCAGCTTATAATATAATTGGTCGAATTGTGGTTAATGAACAATTAGTGATATTTAAAAAAAAATAATTAATGATGTTTTTCATTTAAAATGTAATTTAAAAAAAAAAAATTGTGTAGACAATCATGAAATATTATTTATTAGAAAACAGAGAGAGCAAAAGATTTTAAATATATCATATATAATAGTACCATTACATAATTGATTTTTTATTTGGAATACAACTGGTTAAAACTACTTCGGAGTCAAGTTGTAGTTTGGAACTTTGGAATTTGTCTTTTTGATATTTTATGTTATCCTTCTGGTAGAGAACTAATCTCTTGAATTAATTAACTCGATTAGCAATTACACTGCCGTTCAGTTTGTTGATTAACACAATCCATACGTAGAAACTGTTTTCAAAGTAGCTAATAACCAATAACCAGACTATGGTTTTTAGTTTTATTGGTCAAGTTAGAGAACATGCATCTTATTCAAGCCGACAGCTAAAAATCTAGAATGGGACACACATATTTCGTTTTGAAATTGACAAACTTGTCACGAAGAAAAATGGGTAAATTTTATTCAAAGTCGATTTCCACACATCGAAATCGTTTAGTGCAGACTTCTACTTTTTATTTTGACCGCTTCAAATTTCAAAAGAAAATTATCAGTTCCCCAATCCGAAATACAACAAATAAGAAAACCTTATTCATGAGAGTCTTGAGTTCTTCAGATAGCACAAACTCACACCTAGTTCTCATGTCAACCTTAGTACAGCAGTTCCTGGAACACAGGGTCTACGCTTTGTCCCCATTCCCCATTGTACATTTCCAAGAGATTCTCCGCCGGCGTAACTCCTGTCGTTTTCAAAATAATTATTTCACCACCAGTGTTACAGAGAACAAGATGTGGAGTTATACATTGGGAAAAGTTACTTACCTGTTCTGACCACTTCAGTGAGAGCGTTCAAGAAACCAGCTTCCTTGTAGCCCCTACGCTCTAGACCATCCTGAGGTACAAGCAAAAGAAACCCAATAGTAGTTATAGTTAGAAAGCTGGCTTGAAGCTTTTCTAAGAGAGTGCTTATGAACACACACCTTTGCGAGTTTCAGGACATCTTCAGCCACATGCTTCAACAAACCATCTCTAAACGGTGTCTTTAAACCAGTTACTGGAACCTGTTGCAAATCAAGAATCGATTCAAGATGAGATATTTTTTTTTTTAACTGTAGAGGAGGAGAGTGCAAATGTGGTATTTACTTTGTTCCTTAGCATCTCTCTTTCTGCTGGAGTCCAGTCAGCTGTCAGATCCAAGGCAGCTTGGAGAACGTCCTCATCATATAACAAACCCACCTGAATTTTGCAGAAAATATCAATAACAACGGCCAAAATTGCATCTCAAAAATCAGAGAGAACTCATGAAGCAAGCAAGAGTATGTAAATTACCCAGAAAGCTGGAAGGGCGCACAACCTCCTCCAGGGACCTCCATCAGCGCCTCTCATCTCCATGTATCTCTTCAACCTAACCTGTTCGTGTGTTAGGGAATGTCGTTCGTCAGGCTCAGGGAACTGAAAGTCATTTGGCTAAAATTAATGGAGGCAGATGATAAAACCTCAGGGAATATTGTCGTCAGATGATTTTCCCAATCATTATATGTAGGCAGTTCCCCTGGGAGGCAAGGAAGCTTTCCAGCTAAAAATTGCTGCAGTATCAATGAATATATGATTAGATGGCTCAAGAATATGTAATAGTTTATAGTTTGTTATTGTCAGACGAGAGATTAAGGATTAGATTTGCACCCTAAATGTCATTCCAGTACAGTCCACGTATTTGTTGTTACGGTAGGCAAAGTACATAGGAACATCCAGTGCATAGTCAACATACTGCTCAAACCTATACCAAGATAAGAACAAAAGACAGCGCGGAACAACTGGAGATTAGCCACGCCGTTTCATCATATTATCTTAACACATGCATATGCAAGAGATCTAATGCAACGGTTGTTGCTGGATAAAAAGTTTCAAACTCACCCAAAAGAGTCATCAAAGACAAACGGTAGCATTCCTGTGCGGTCCTTGTCAGTGTCTGTCCATATATGGCTGTTTCGAAACGTACAAGAGTTATTAACGTGGATGGGAAACAAATACGTAAAGAATCTATGGATTTGCATCGACGAACCTCCTCATGCTGAGGAACCCGTTTGGCTTTCCTTCGGTGAAAGGGGAATTGGCAAACAGAGCTGTTGCTATCTGTTGAATTTGGATAACAATTGGTTAGTCATAATCGTTAATAAGAAGTTTATGGCTTATGCCATATGAGAGCTTGAGGTTCTCACAGGTTGCAAGGCAAGACCAACACGAAACTTCCTGATCATATCAGCTTCTGAGCTAAAATCCAGATTAACCTGTCAAAAAATGTATGTAAGGCCGTTTTCTATACGTTTCAAAATTCTGAAAAGATGTAAAAATCAGAATAGTCATGTAACCTGAACAGTACAGGTCCGAAGCATCATATCAAGTCCAAGGGAACCAACTTTCGGCATGTAGTTTCTCATAATGTCGTATCTCCCCTGCACATTAACACATAATAGTTCAAAGACATGATCAGACAGTATACTAATACAAAACAGCGATGAAGTTGTGACAAAGCCTGGGTCATGTAGAACAAAATTAGAGAAAGCCTAAATAATACCTTAGGCATGATGGGAATGTCCTCACGGCGCCATTTGGGCTGGAAACCCATTCCTAGGAAACCAATTCCCATTTCCTCAGCGACAGCTTTGACCTGTTAGCATCCATAGAGAGAGTATGTGTATGTTGTTTGAAAGCCTTTCAGGGTAAAGCGTATTGATCAATTATTATTATCATCTTTCAAAAGTTACCTGATAAAGGTGTGAGTTGACTTCAGCACAGGTTTGGTGCAAAGTCTCAAGAGGCGCACCACTAAGCTCAAATTGACCACCAGGCTCAAGTGAAATGCTTTGTTTCCCCTGATTCAACAAAACCAAACAAAGATAACAAATAAACCTCTAATATCTAGTATCAACTATCAATATAACAAAGATGAGAATGTTTTACCTGCTTGAGACCAATGATCTTGTCACCTTCCATGACTTTCTCCCATTCAAATCTCTCGGCGATACTGTTGAGCAGCTCGGCTATTTGATCATACTTCATAGGGCGTAAAGTATTAACCTCAAACCCAAACTTCTCATGTTCTGTACCTATCCTGCAAACTCACAACCTTCAAGTTAGCGGAAACAGAATCCAATCTTCAAAAAAAAAAGACAAAGTACCTCCATTTGTCCTTTGTTTTGCAACCAGAGGCAAGATAGGCGATGAGATCCTCTCTCGTAAGCGGCTCAGTGGCAACTACAGCTTCCTCTGTAGGAGGACTTGCCGCAACAATCAACTGATGACCTCTCTTGCTGCTCTTAAGCACTGAGTTGGTATATAGAGTCCTAGAGTAGGAGCTAACAAAACCTTCTTTCATCCTCAAATTTCTTACACAACCAGAAACTGCTGTAGTCCTGATCTTTGAGCTTACGTGTCCGGAAGGGACAGTGTATGCTCCTCCTGCTTGAGACAATAACGCCATCGTGTATACACGTTCCTGCAACAATTAAAAACTACACAATCAATCAAAACCATAAACAATCATCTCGGTTTTAATTACAAATCAAAATCCGGATCACCAAACTAGAAACAAGAAAAAATAAAAAGAAATCTGAATACGATATAATCAACAAAACAATTAAGATTCAGAACCTAAGACACGAGAAGAGGAAGAAGGAGGAATCACGCACACGAACCTGAATCTCGTGAAGGGAGAAAGGCAGAGCTTTTCAGAAAGTTCGCATCGGCGACGCCATTTATAATCCTATCAGTGGAGCTGAGCTGTCTCCGCAAGAAAGCGATAAATTATAAATAATGATTAATGATTGTTATAAAAAAGATTCTTTCCCATTTTGCCTCTTACTTCTCCTTTATTCATAAATTCGACACTGTAATTCATAAAACTACCATTATTTGTGATCTAATTTTATGTTACAACTACTATTCAATTTTATTTTTCTCATAATTTTTTTATACGTAAAACATACATAGTCCGTCGTATGTGATTAACAGAAAATGATTTTTTTATTACTTTTATATTTTCCAATGTTTCTGTATATTTTCGAAAATTTGTTACGTTATATATTAACAGCTCAGTTTATGACACATGAATATCAACAAATCATTTCATATACTGAATTATCGTTTTTTATTGAGCCGTCGGATTTTCTTTTTTTTGTACTGTTAAATTATGAACTTCGCATCTCTTTCCAAATAATTTATTAGAACAAAAAGTAGTGAAAATAATGTGTTACTAACCACATTACTTCAAATAAATTACTGCGATATCAAATAACCAAATATCATCATCATAAATCGATATTGGATTGGTTGTGTCCATGAAAAAAGAATTGTTTCTTCGAACAAATATTGGCATCATATGTTAATGTTCCCTACTACAGTATGTTATAAAAAAAATGAATGAAAAACATGTGAATGGGAGATGAATCACCCTAACATTCTGTGTAAATTTTCAGATAGTCCGTATTTGATGAGTCTATCTATATTTACACATATAGACTTTTTCCTTGGCTAAAATAAGATACTATCTATTAGAAACCTTTTGATACTAATATCTGAAAAAAAAAACAAATGAAATTTTGGATCACAATGGAGAAAAAATATAACTATATCCATTCAAGGTTTAGCACAGTGTGTCAAATAAACAAACAAAGATGTGAAAAGGTTTGTTCTCGTGAAGTTCAAAATAAAATATATGCATTAAGTATGAAATATCTATTCAAAAAGTTCTGTAAATGTATTTTTCTACGCCTTTTGTAAGTCCGCAAAATTTTGTAAAACCCAAGTAGTGTTTTAGATAAGATAATACTCCTGTTCTAAAAATCGGTCGTCTGGCCGTCTATGCGCTACAGATCACTCTTTCACTCCGATTTATGTTAAATCGGTTAAAAAAATCGAATTTTTTTCGTCAAGACCGCCTAAATGACCGTCTAGCCGCCTAATATATTTTTTATTATTTTTTTATTATTTTTTTATTTATTTTTTTTTAATAATATTTTTATTTATTTATTTGATCTAAAATTTTATAAATATCATTTACATTCATAATTTTGATGAAAATTACACTATATTAAGTTTATATATTCTATTTATGTGTTTTATACAATCTTAAACATGAAAATATATTAATGTTATATACAATTAAAGATTAACATGTTTTATAATATAGCAAACCATCTAAAAATTTTACTCCGCAAAATTTCTGATTAATCCCCAATTTTTTCTTTAGACGCTAGGCCTAAACCGACAGCCTCAATAGCGTCTAACACGTTTCCGAACGGCGGATAATACCATGGGATCCGTAAACTGTTTTACATATCGATATTCTTGAAAATGTGCCGAAAGAACATGTGCCCTTAGTCTGGGTAATGTATTTTATAAACATCAATTATGGCTGCCACTGAAAAAGCAAGTAGCGGCAGACTGCTTGCGTGTGCATATACGTAAGCAAACAACTCTTGTAAATAAAACACTTCTATGTTATATAGTTATTAAATGTCACTAGAAATGATATTTTATAGAACATTGAATGAATATGATATAAGAACTTATGTATATAACTACTTTGCATTTGTGTATATAATTTTTTTTCCAAGAACAAAAACTATATACACAAAAGCAAATTAGGTAGGTGGACACGTGATTCAAATATCTGGCGGCCATGACTTGTATATGCTCCACATATCAAGCCGTAAACGGAACCCACCTCTACAGTTTCTTGTTGCCTTCCTATCGAAATTCGTCACCATTGTTTCACGAAACTTATCTTAAACCTTTATAATTTAATATTCTCTCTGTTTCAAAATAGTTGATGTTTTGGTTAATGCACAAGAATTAAGACATTCATATTTTATTTAAAAAATAGTACTAAAAATATAAAATAAAATTAATTCAATCAATCATCACAAAAACTATAAAACATCATTAGTTACACATTTTTCAATAAAACTAAAACTAATTGTATAAAATATCAAAACATCGTGTATTTTGAAACATCAAAAAATTTCTAAAACATTATCTATTTCGAAACGGAAAGAGTTTTACCATCCGACATAAGTCAGTCATGTAATCTTAAAGGTATACTAACAAATATGATTGAGGTAGCCGTCAGAATGTGGTTAAACCCGAGTTTGCTTACTTACTATTTAGGAACATTACTTTCATTTTATTACGAAACTCAAACATTCGGAATACAAAAGGAGGAGTTAAACAAACCTCCACAAACAGAAAACAGTACATCATAAAAGATAGCCAAAGTTCTAGGATAGAGAGACAACAAATTCAGAGTGTTACTCGATCAAATGCGTCGCAACAAGGCTCACAACACCGCTAGAAACTTGAAATTTAGTCACTTTGAAATTTGACGTTAACATCTAATCTGTACCTCAGAATATAGTCGAAACAAAATCTGATACATTTTCAGACTGCAACTAACTATTTCTATTTATTTATCTATTATAACTAACTATATCATGTAGAGACAACTAAGACAAGACTACATCTAGCTTAGCCAATATTTAGGTTAGCCAAAAGCTGAGAGCTAGATGCTGATTAGCTTTTTTTTTTAAGTAAACTTTTTCAAAAGACCATAAAATAGATTTTTTTTTTCTTTTACCAAAAGAACACACAAGTAGTAAAAATGATCAAAACAGGATTCATTAAAGAGATAAAAAAATGTTACTATTAATTTATAGATATATAAATATAAATAATTAGTTAACTATAACCTTATCCTTTTTCAATCTAAGTAATGGATCAACCATACGTTAGTAAAAAATGTAGCACTACAGTGAGTTCGAAGTTGCCAAAATATTTTCTCCCTAGGCACTTTAAAAAAAGAAGCAAAGTCACGACATCGAATTGATTGCTCCACAAAATCATTTAAAATATTGAATAACCAAACACATGAAAAACGAGAATAAAGAAGTCAACTATATTATGGAGTTTCGATTTGAAAATAAGATGTGGGCCTGTCAAGTTCCACACTCACCTTCCTAACTGAAATGTTAAAACTCAAAAATACTCACATGATCTTGGATTCATTTATACAGTTCATATTCTCTTTGAGATTATTTCTGAGAAATAGGCCACTGCTATTCTCTTTGCTCTCTTCAAGAAAAAAACATGTAAATAGCTTACATTTTATGTATACTTCTCCTTACAACTACATACAAAACATTATTAAAGAGAAACAAGTTTTAAAGTAACTTCCAATACCACATGTTGCTATAGGCACTTCATTTTCAACGAGGATATAATTCAGTGATTGATGCGTCGTCAATCGACCAAGAGACAGAGTTGCTTTTAGTAGCTGGTTCTGAATCAAGCAGGTCTTTTTTGGGTCTACTCTGAGTGAAAAACTTTGGTTGCTTAGGCACGGGTAAAGTCACAGTGTTACTACTGAGCATCATAACAATGGTCGATAAGGTTGGACGGTTGGCAGGATCTTCTTGAACACATAAAAGACCGATATGGATGCATCGAACCACTTTATTCACCTGGCAATTACGTACGATAACCGGAGCCACAAGTTCTAACGGTGTCTCGTTCCTCCAGAGCCTCCAGGCCTAGAATATTAATCATTCAATATTTTCAACTATTCTTAATTGTAAGAGAGACAAATATGAAACATAACACTCACGTATGTAACCAAGTCTCGTGCTCCCTCTGTCTCAATGAAGCTGCTATTTTTCTTGCTGCTTATAATCTCAAGAACTAACACTCCGAAGCTATATACATCAGATTTCATTGAGTACTGGCCACGCATCGCATACTCAGGAGACATGTAACCACTGCAATCCACAACAAAAGAAATTTTTTAATCTTTTCGAAAAAATTAACTATCAAACTTCAAATTATGTGAAGCTAAGAGGAAGATTTACTAAGTCCCAACTATCCTCCTTGTGTTCTCCTCGGTTTGGTCCATTCCAAATATCCTAGCCATTCCAAAATCCGCAACTTTCGGATTCATATCAGTATCAAGAAGAATATTACTCGCTTTAAGGTCACGGTGTATAATTGTGAGTCTTGAATCTTGATGAAGATATAGAATCCCTCTAGCAATTCCACCAATGATCTTGTACCGGTGATTCCAGTCCAGCTGACTTTCCTTAGCAGGGTCTGCGCACATCCATACATTTCATTTTTACCTCTAAATATATGCAAACTCAAATTTGAAGAATGATTAACGAATCATTGGAACAAAGTATTAAGTGTAAGTGCGTAACTGACCAAAGAGGAAGTAATCAAGGCTTTTGTTAGGCACATACTCGTAGACCAGTATCCTCTCTTTTCCTTCTAGACAAAACCCAAGAAGCCTAACTAAATTTCTGTGCTGAAGCTTTGCAACAACTGCAACCTCGTTCTTAAAATTTGTTTCACCTTGTCCTGAAGTTTTCGACAATCTCTTTACCGCTACTTCAGTCCCATTCGGAAATGTACCCTAACATGTACTACGTTAGGCCCAAGTATAATGAAAATAATACACAAACTCAAGTGCAGTTAGGGAACTAATAGTAGTAGTACTAACCTTGTAAACCTCGCCAAAACCACCTCGACCAATATTGTTACTCTCTGAAAAACCATTTGTCGCAGCTTGAATCATTTTATAGTCCAGTTGCAGCGAGTCTGCGCTTGATATTTCATCTCCTTTTGCACAATAAAAGTATCAGTAAGGAGACAAAAAAAATGTTGATCATTGACACACTAACAAGGAGTAGATAAAGATTGTTGAGTAGATGAATCCTTACCATCAGATGCAGGTGCTGTATCATAAGCCTCCTTCTTCCTCTTTGTAAAGAAACAATAACCAGCTATCAAAAGCAGAACAACCACTATGGTTGACACAACAATGGGTACCACTAACACGTTTGAGTTCCCACCTTTCCCTGCTTTAAATCAGACATTATAATAAACCTAAAAATCAATGTGAAAGGCTAAAACTTTACATAGTTTTTTTGATTGATATTTTCGAGAAATAATTGGCCAAAACAGAGCTCTGACCAGGTCGCACAGGAGCTGAAACCGGAGGTGGTGGCGGTGGTGGTTGCGGGGTTTTAACGGCGGTTTCGTTGTAAAACGGGTACGTCTCGAATCTCGAATTACAATTGGGCAAAATGAAACTTCCTCCAACCCTGTCTATAGGTAACTGATTGATGGATATTTGCAGACAAGTCGTACAATCTTGTCTGGTCATGTCGGGAGTGCACTGAACCAGTCCGTAAACAGTTAGAGATGCTGTGACGTTAGCTTTCCGCGCATCGAACTTTCTAGAACTTTTCACCGCATCCGTGACGGCTTGGTTCAGGGTGGACAGGAGCACATTACTGAATCGTTCTAACTGGTTAGATGGAATCCTCTGTTCTTTCCTAAAGTCAGCTTCACCAGATCTTGTAAGGGTCGAGAGAATACGCCGGTGAGAGTATCTGAGCATGCACTCGTCGTAATAAAGCACGGCTTCTCTCTCATTCGGACAACGAGTGAATGAGTCGTTGACGGAGAAGGCGACGCAGCTGCGGCAAACTTCCGGCGAGACGTCTCCACGGCAGAGGAAAAGTCCGGCGACTCTGTCGGGGTCTTGTCCCGATGAGGCGTTTTGAAACCCGGTGGAGTAGGAAGCGTTGGGAGAAGAGAGAGAAGACAAAAGGGTTCTGAGATTGGTGGAGTAAGTGCTGTTGCTTGAGTAAGTTGTCGTATTCGGACAGTCATGGTAAACATAAGTATGGTTTTGAGCGCAAACTGTGAGGAGTGATGGGAAGAGGAAAAGGATTATGAAGTAGGTGTAAGATGACATTTGTATACTTCAGGTTTCTTCGATTTGTTTGAAGCTTGAATTTGAATATACTATGAAATAATTGATTTTGTTTTCTCTCTGATTGTATATCAGTTGGTTTCCAGTGATGGTCTTGTGAGATGTACATTGATTACAATTATGTCCACAGTGATTGGTAGCGGTCTCTGGAAGCTGCCTTGTACAGCCATCTTTTAAACCAATAATGTTTTTATTTCATATAAGCTGTAGACGGACTTTTAAAATTGAATCCAGAGCCAAAATATTTAAAAAAGAAATATGTTAGCTTTAGAAATTACTTTCTCAAGAGTTTTTGGGATGATTGGTAAATGTTGTATCTTTATATTTTTTGTTTTAGAATTTAATCGGTAAATTTATTTGCTGTACTTTTCCTTGCTGTAGATTTCTAAATCACTAATTTTTTACTCTGGAAATAAAGCTACCTATAGCCATATTTTGATTTTGCAGAAATTTTTTTGCCGTGAATTTTTTAAGGAAAGCAAAGCTCGACTGGTTGACATATATATAGCTGTAGACTAAATTTTAGATGTCCAGAGCATCTACAGCCCCAACCAATCATCCCCTTTATTTAGTGATCTGAGAAAATTTCTATAGCAAAATAAATTAAAGCCAAAGCTAAAAATTTAAAACCTAATCTTAAAGCAAAAAATAGAAAACTACAACTTCATCCAATCAAACCCACTATGTCCCGCCAACTTTATTCGTACTTTTATTTTTACTTTATGCTTTTGTGATTACATATTATAAATAAATATTTTTTTTGTATTCAAATGAAATGAAACAAATATCTATTAATAGAGTATGAAAAATGATGAATTTTGATATAATTTTTTTTATATATAACTATAATTATTATGAAATAATTGATCTTAAATAATTGAGATGAAAAAAAAATTAGTCTAATGCAACTCTTTTTCTTTCTAAATATTGATCTACTCAATATTTACCACGTCATACAAGAATAATCCTTTTTTTTTCCCGACATCCGTCGATAAGTTTCAATATTAAATTTGCCGCATCATATATTTTACTTTTACAACAAGCTACTGTAAGTTTACCGACAGTGGTTAACATTTATCAATGGTTGATAACAGTTGTTAACATTTATCAATGGTTGATAAATTCTCATAGTAAGTAGTCCGAGAACGATAAGTCAAAGTAAACGCTATGTTTTCTCAAAACCTGACATGAATTATCCGCCCAACTTCTGTTCCCTGCTTATCTATATAAACTTTTGAATTGTCCTATAACCCAATAACCAATGGCCTCCTTTCCTATTAAACGCTTTAGTTTACTTTTCGTATTAGTGACAAAGTCAAGCTATTCTTTGGTTTTTCTAGAACGCTTGGTTTATTAATGTATTAAAATTTATAAATTAGTTTTAATTAGTTTTAATAGTTTTAATGGTTCATAAATGATAATAAATATTTTAAAATATTTAATGACTTTTAATGATAAAATTCTTTAACTATTTTTGAATCGTAAAAAAAAAACTTTCAACTAAATTTTCAACATTATAAACCATCAACTTATAAACTGTTAACGTATATCACCATCCGTCACGGTTTTTTAGACGGAGGGTAAAATATGTTAACGAAATTAAAGTTGAGGGTTTATTTCACATGATTTTTAGTTGATGGTTTTATTTACGATTCATCTTTAGTTGAGAGGTTTAATTATTAAAACCTTTATTATAAATTGCTAAAGTAAAAAATCTTAGATCAAAAGAATTAGTTTCAGAAATATCGCTAGTCATCAGAATTTATTTATTAATCACAGGTCAAAGTGGATTCTTATAACTCCTACCAAAAGATGTATAACTTTTCAATTAACTTGAAATGCCAAGCTAACAAAAATTTCATTTATTGTATATATAGAATAATTTTCTGTCATCAAAATTGTACATTTTTTTTGGCAAAATAATTTATTCATCTGAAAAAAATATTTTACAAGGATGAATTAGTAGAATAACTACTATGTAAAACAAATTAACTACTCTTTCCCTCACTGCGTTTGAATGGGAGTGTGAGTGTGCTTTACTCTCAACCACATACTATTCTACTTTTAATTTACATATAGAACAAATTTAAACACATACTATAAATCTTACTATGGCTGGACACGGATCGGATATCCGAGTTTTTGAAGGTATTTGTGATTTGTTTCTTATGTTACGGATATCTAATTTTTCGATTTGCTTTGTGTTGTAGCCCTGAAATCCGTGGTTCAACCAGAGTCTCACCAAACTTCCCAAACCGACCACCTAGGAGACACCAGCGACAGACGTTCAGTCCAAGGAGCCTATCTCGACAACCAGAAGGAGTTTATCTATGAAACCAATTTTCCAAGAAGGCTAACTCATGAAGGAGTCATTGAAGCTTTGAATTTCAAGAGAAGCTTCACGGACCAAAGAGTTATGAATTTTAAAAGTCAGAGGTTTCTCAGCCCGTCCATCTGTGAGTACCCGACTTTAGAAGGAGATTCAAGCCCAAGGAAGGAGCGGCCTGAACCAAAGCCCATCATAGGATTCAAGAGGGAGCTCTCATATTTCCAACAAGCCCAATTTGAGGAGAAATGGACACGGAAATCAGAAGTTACGATCCATTCTCCAGAACCGGCCAAACCAATTTTACACTTGCCTCAATTGGAAGCTAACCGGTTCAATCAGCTTCAAACCAGACATTGGCAACAAGGAGATCATTTCAACCAATCAGGAGACATCATACACGCCCAAGAGGAGTTCTACAAGTTCATACCATACACCAGCGAACATAGGATCAAAAGGATCTTTATTAACTCCAACTTGCCTTATTTGGAAGTTCTTGCATTCAAACTCCAACAGCTCTTTTTCTTTGAGTTTATGCACGACATCAGAACCTTCCAAGCCATCCAGAAGATCCCAAGGAAGCTCTCTTATCCCTTTAAACCGTTCAGGTTCAAGAAAGATCAGATTCTTTACTTGGAGCCAAAATCCCACAAAAAGCTCCAACGACTAGTTTTCGATTACTTTCTTAGTTTTGATTTGTTTCCTTTCTATTTTGTTTTAGAACGTTAGAAACTTTGTCTCTGAGCATTATATAAGCTCATAGACGTCCATTGTAAAGAATACCCTTAATCACCAAGTTAATAAAAAGTTTATTCAGTTTTTATCAAAGATTGTTCTTTGTATAAAATATCGGTCTTTAGGATTCAAAGAGAGATTTTTTGTTGTTCTATTGATTTCGTGAGTCTAGTTTGTTTGTGAAAATCATCTAGTTTGTTTTTGAAAATCAAACAAGCTCAATACGCAGATTGAGAGAGTCAATCACTTCGATCCATCACTCCATCAGATTGAGAGATTCAATCAAACCTTCCTCCGCAAATCCACTTCAGTCCATCTTCTAATCAAGCTGAGAGTGATACACATCCAGCAGCTTGATTCCACCATATCTATCCCTTTTCTTTTTTTATTTTTCTTGTTTTATTATCATTATCATCATCATCTCATTCGTTTTCATAATTGTTTCTGTTTGCATTATAAAACTCTAAAAGCTCACAAAAATCTGTTCTCTTTGTTTCAGGTTTAAAACATTGGTTCCACAATTCTATCCATTCGTGGGTTACCCCCCACCCCCCCCTGTGCCCACAACACTTTGCTTCGAAAAAATACGGATATCCAGAAAAACTGATATCCGAAAATAAATAGATATTTGCGGATATTTACGAATACTTACGGATATCTCATCCGCTTTGATTAATACAAATAATATTAAAAAACTTAATGCAAATTTATTTTTTAATATATTTTTTGCATGATATACAAAATAAAAACTAAAAGAAATAGTGAAACTACATATTTTGTAAATTTTAAACTTAGTTAACAATTATAATAACACAAAACTTAAGAAAAAAGTTATAATTGTTTTATAAATTTTTTCTCTTTTTTTTTGTAATACTTTTATATAAGTAATAATGTGAACATAATTTGTCAAATCATATGTTATAATAATAATTATATAAACTTACACATTTAAAACATTAAGTATAATCAAGATGTATATATATTTATTTATATATTTTCGGATCGGAGCGGATATCCGCTTCCCAAAATTTTGATATTTGTGATTTGCTTCGATTTTAACGTATATTGATTTTTAGTATTTGCTTTGCTTCGAAAGTTTACGGATATCCAGAAATTTCGCATCGAATCGAGACGAATAACGAATCGAATCAAATTTAACGGATAAAATGTCGAGCCCTAAATGTTACAATGGTAATCTAATGGTTAATTATAGGCCTTGATGCAATTTTAGTTGATGTCTTCTATAGAGGGCACAATTTTTGTGTGGGACACATGTTCAAACCTAAGAAAAAACGTGTCAATAGCTTACATTTCATACATACTTCTAGTTACGAGTACCTGCTTGTGTTTTCATAATTAGTGTCATTTTCACACTTTTTGTTACAAAAATATTATTTTAAAATTTTAATGCAATTTAAATTTACTTTCAGCTTAATATCAGTTATATATTGCATTGATCTTTAAAATAATCTTATTTATTTGAAATACTATTAATTAACTAAGTGTAATTAATAAGAACATAAATATATTCCAAACATTGTCTTAATATATATAAAACATTTCTACATCTAAAGAAGATTTAAAATTACCTCCAATAACACATGTTGCTATAGGCATTTCATTTTCAACGAGGATATAATTCAGTGATTGATGCGTCGTCAATCGACCAAGGGACAGAGTTGCTTTTAGTAGATTGTTCTGAATCAAGCAGGTCTTTTTTAGGTCTACTCTGAGCGAAAAATTTTGGTTGCTTAGGCACTGGTAAAGTCACAGTGTTACTACTCAGCATCATAACAATGGTTGATAAAGTTGGACGGTCCGCAGGATCTTCTTGAACACATAAAAGACCGATATGGACGCATCGAACCACTTTATTCATTTGGCAATTATGTCTCATAACCGGAGCCACCAGATCTAATGGTGTCTGGTTCCTCCAGAGCCTCCATGCCTAAATGTTAAATTGCTAAATGTAAGAGAGAAATATAAAACTAGTTGCATCAGAAATAAACAAATATAAAACTTAAAACTCACGTATGTGACCAAGTCTCGTGCTCCGTCTGTCTCGAAGAAGCTGCTGTTTTTCTTGCCGCTTATAATCTCAAGAACTAACACTCCAAAGCTATAGACATCGGATTTCATTGAGTACTGGCCACGCATCGCATATTCAGGAGACATGTAACCGCTGGAATTCACCACAACAAAAACTTTAGTCTTTCGGAAAAAAATATCCATGTGAGCTAAGAGGAAGACTTACTAAGTCCCAACTATTCTCCTTGTACTCTCCTCGGTTTGGTTCATTCCAAAGATCCTTGCCATTCCAAAATCAGCAACTTTCGGATTCATATCCGCATCAAGAAGAATGTTACTCGCTTTGAGGTCACGGTGTATGATTGTGAGTCGCGAATCTTGATGAAGATATATAATCCCTCTAGCAATTCCACCAATGATCTTGTACCGGTGACTCCAGTCCAGCTGGCCTTCCTTAGCAGGGTCTGCGCGCATCCATGCATTTCATTTTAGCTTTAAATATTTGCAAAACTCAAAGACTAACAAATCACTGGAGAGTATTAAGTGTAACTGACCAAAGAGGAAGTAGTCAAGACTTTTGTTAGGCACATACTCATAGACCAGTATCCTTTCTTTTCCTTCTATACAAAATCCAAGAAGCCTAGCCAGATTTCTATGCTGAAGCTTTGCAACAACTGCAACCTCGTTCTTAAACTCTGCGTCACCTTGTCCAGAAGATTTCGACAATCTCTTTACCGCAACTTCAGTCCCATTCGGAAATGTACCCTAACGTTTACATCAGCATCATCCCGTTGGTTATATACAACATTGAACCCAAATTTAAATGATAATAACACACAAAGTCAAGTGCACTTAAGGAACTAATAGTAGTAGTACTAACCTTGTAAACCTCGCCGAAACCACCTCGACCAATATTGTTACTCTCTGAAAAATCATTTGTTGCAGCTTGAATCATCCTATAATCCAGTTGAAGCGAGTCTGCGCTTGATATTTCATCTCCTTTTGCACAATGAAAGTCTTAGTAAAGTGAGAAAAAATGCTTAAGATTGTTCATAGGATGAATTTTACCATCAATTGAAGGTGCTGTATCATAAGCCTTCTTCTTCTTCTTTGCAAAGAAACAATAACCAGCTATCAAAAGCAGAACAACCACTATTACTGGTACAACAATGGCTACCGCTGACACGTTTGCTTTCCCACCTTTCCCTGCTTTCCAAGCATCATATTTGCTTACGATCAGAAAGTTAATATAAAAAGAAAATCTAAAATCAGTTTGATTTTTATTTTCCAGATATCAATGCCCAAAAAACAGAGGAAAAACAGAGCTCTGACAAAAAAAAAAAGAAATAACAGAGCTCTGACCAGGTCGTTCAGGAGCTGAAACCGGTGGCGGTGGCAGGGCTTTGACGGCGGTTTGGTTGTAGAACGGATAAGTCTCGAATCTTGAATTACAACTCGGCAAAATAAAACGTCCTCCAATCTTGTCTAGAGGTAACTGATTGAAGGATATTTGCAGACACGTCGAGCAATCTTGATCGGTCAGATCAGGAGTGCACTGAACCAGTAAGTAAACAGTCTGAGATGCTGTGAACTTGGCTTTTCTCGCACCGAATTTTCTAGGACTTGTCACCGCGTCAGTTACGGCTTGGGTCAGGTTGGACATTAGCACATTACTGAACCGTTCTAACTGGTTAGATGGAATCATCGTGTCATTCCTAAAGACAGCTTCACCGTTTCTTGAAAGGGTCGAGAGAATAGTCCGGTGAGAGTATCTGAGCATACACTCGTCATAATAAAGCACGGCTTCTCTCTCATTCGGACAACGACTGAGTGAGTCGTTGACGGAGAAGGCGACGCAGCTACGGCAAACTTCCGGCGAGAGGTCTCCACGGCAGAGGAAAAGTCCGGTGACTCTGTTGGGGGCTTGTCCCGATGCGGCGGTTTGGAATCCGGTGGAGTATGAGGCGTTGCGGGAAGAGAGAGAAGTCAAAACGGTTCTGAGATTGGTGGAGTAAGTGCTGTTGCTTGCATAAGTTGTAGTGTTCGGACAGTCATGGTATACATAAGTATGGTTTTGAGCGCAAATTGTGAGGACTGATGAGAATATGAAAACAAAAAAGAAATAGGTGTAAGACATCTTTTTTCCTTTTTTCTTTTTTTTCTTTCTTTCTTCGATTTGTTTGAAGCTTGCACATACTATGAAATAATTGATTTTGTTTCTCTCTGTGGCTGTAGATTAACTAGTCTCAGATGATGATGGTCTTGTGACGACGATAAGTCAATCAAAGTCAAAGTAAACGTAAACGGTGGCTTTTCTCAATGGGTGAGTTGAATTTTCCTGCCCAACTTTTGATCCCTACTAATCTACGGCTATAAATCTTTATGTAACATTTCTCTAATCCATGCCATTATGTCAAATTGTTACCCAATAGGCTACCAACAAGCAATGGCCTGCTTTCCTATTCAATGTTTTCTCTTTAGTTGACTTTTCTTACCAATGACTAAAGTCAAGGTGATCTAGATTCTTTTTGAACCAAAAAAATGAATAGAAGTTCTGCTTCATATTCTTCATCTTTTACTTTACTGAACTCTTGTTTTCTTTAGTTGTAAATAAAAAAACTAGAAGTGAATCGAAATAGATTTACTTCTAAATGCTATTATTAGAATCAAATATAGAGCGATTTGGAGATAGTCTAAAGTTTTCCCTACAAAATACAACAAGAAACATAAGAGTGATTAAACGCATAATTGGTTTGATTACCGGTGGAAAAATAGTTTTAACTTCAAAAAATAGCTTCCAATGGAGGACGGGACGGGTGGAAAATAATGCTTAGTGTGAACGTCCTCATTAAATTTTGCATTAATCCATTAGCTTCGGACCTATTGCCAATCGGCCGACACTTTTTCCATTAAACTATACCTAAACAAGCATTTATGAGTAAACTAATTTATAGGCTTATGATCTCTTCACTTCACAACGTTAATCAATCTCCATTAACTAAGCGAATACTGATAGCACTATCCACCGTATGCTCATCTCATTTTCGTGGAAGGGACCAGCCTTATTGTCACATCTCTTTCTGAATTCAATTGTTATTGTATCTCATTCCGCTATAACGCTATGACGTAGTTCCATAAATGTCTCATGTCAAAGACCTAGTCATGGTTTTAAGTTTTAACCTATTTTTTTGAATAAATATTTAAATTGATAACCGTGAGGTCTTGTCAGGTTTATATAACTTTTGTTATAAACGCTAAGAATGAATGTCAAGAATACAAGCACCGAAAATTAACTTCTATATAAATCGATCATTTCGATCGATTGTAAGACACCATCTCTCTTTCTTCTTATAACACATTCTCTCTTATTATCAGTGTTATCTTCTTCCTGCGGGTATAAAATTTTGCCCTTATTTAAATTTCTCAATACTATAAAATTATAAGTTATTTTATAACACGTTATCAGCACGATCACTCTGCGGTTCGGTAAAATTTATATGTATCATATTTACTATGCTATAATGACCGGTATACCGCCTATATTATTATTAATAATTTTATAGTGACTGTTTTAATTATTATTATTTATCTATATTAATGCGGACGGTACGTCGCCTTGTTAATAAACATTGATTGCTAATTACACTATAATTATTGGCTTGGCTGTGCCGCCGCATAATTTATTTAATGTTATAATTTTTATATCATATTTATTTGTTTATTAAATTATGGTTATTATATAAATGGTTGGTCATCTATATCAAATATTATGAAATTTTCGAAATTTGGTTGACTGATTATTACAGTATTTTTAGATTGATTTTCGGTTAATACGATTTAATCCCAACGGTCACAAAGAAATTTTTTTAAAATTTTCACCATTTTCAAACGTCTATAAACAGTGTTTTTCATCTATAAATACACTCATACTTCACTCATTTACTTCATCCATAACTTTTCATCTTCTCTTATATATTTTCAAATCGCTCCATTCCGGTTTTTCATTGCAAGAAAGATGATTCACATATTTTTGGTTTTATGTGCAATTTTTATTTTTGCTTCTATGTACGGTCTTTTTATTGGAGAATTTGCTCCTGAAGAATTTAAGTTTAATGTCGGTTTACTTTTCTATGCGTTGTTTCTCCTTGTAATTGCGTGTATTATTAATATAAATAGTTCGTTTTAAAATTACGAAATTCTAATAAAATATATTATTTTGTGTTTTAGAAATACAAATGACAAACATCGAGAAACTCCAGTTTCCGGCTCTGAAAATAACTGGCAAAAATTACGTCGGAAGGGTCACAAACGTGAAACCATATCTGGTGATGAAAAAGATAACCGAAACAATTGTAATCGGTAACAAATCACCACCCGAACATATAGCCGAAGCGATAATCTTCCTGAAGAAGCATTTAGATGAAAATCTAACGCACGACTATGCAAGCATAGAAGACCCAGCTGAACTGTGGCAAGCTTTAAAAGAAAGATTCTATAACCAGAGCCAAGTCAACCTCCCTCACGCTCTAGAAGAGTAGAAAAATCTGAGATTCCAAGATTTTCAAAAGGTTGAGGATTACAATTCCGCTGTCCTGAGGATAGTCACTCCTGAAGTATTGTGGTAACCCTGTCTCTGAGACAGAAATGATGAATAAAACTTACAATACTTTCCACAAACAACTTCACTTCTTGCCCGACATTTACAGAAAATGCGGGTACACGAGATTTTCTGAATTGATGGTTGCACTCATGTTGGCTGAAAAGAACAATGAGCTTCTGATCAAAAACCACAATTCCCGACCTACGGGAGCCAAAACATTTCCTGAAGTGAATGTTACGGCGGTTGAAAATTCGGAAAGGAGAAACCAGACCAACCGAGGTCATGGTCGCCGTTTCAACAACAAACGTGGAAAACCTTACAATCCCAAATGGAAGGGATATAACAAGTGGGTTAGATCCGAACAAGTTTCTAAGGGTAAAGAAACTCAAGAGGATACCACCCAGAAGCGTGGGACAGTGTGTTACAAATGTGGCAGTAAAGGACATTGGTCCCGTACCTGTCGTACTCCTCCACATCTCTGTAAGTTATATCAAGAGTCCACAAAAGGCAAAGCTAAAGAAGTGAACCTCACTGAAAACTTTGAAGGGACATCGTACCTCGATGCGTCCGACTTCGCTAATGAGCTGAACTAGATTACTCCTGAAGAGAACCGAAATGCCTATAATAGGACTATTGAATAGTTTTTAATATTGTCATGTATAATTATTACATTTCCTGTTTTAAACAAATAATGATGTTTTAACATC
>NC_027748.1:10325078-10327984 GCF_000695525.1 Brassica oleracea var. oleracea
CTATTCTGAGACAAAAGAGATATTTCTCTGATATAAAACCGACAAGAATTGTCGTCAATACAATATCAGGTCTTGCAGACGTGATTGAAGGAACTGGTAAAGCAAACTTTACGTTCCCGAATGGAACAAAAATTTTCATAAATAATGCTCTATATTCTCCGAGTTCTAAAAGGAATTTGTTGAGTTTTAAAGACATATATCTTCACGGATATGATACTCAGTCTGCAACTGAGGATGAAAAGAAATACATGTATGTAACTTCTGAGAAATGTGGCAGAAAGCACATAATAGAAAAGTTTCCAGAAATTCGGGATTACATCATACTTATATCTATGAGATCGAATCAAATCTTGTAGTAGAACGGAACCCAGAAGAGTTCACGTTATGGCATGATCGCCTTGGCCACCCAGGAACTACAATGATGCGTAAAATCATAGAAAGTTCACATGGTCATTCACTGAAAATCCAGAAGATTTCTCAAGGGAATAAAATGACATGTGTTGTATGTTCTCTATGAAAATTGATCGTAAGGCCATCGCCAACCAAAATAGATAAAGAATCACCAAAGTTCCTTGAAAGAATTCAAAGCGATATATGTGGACCTATACACCCACCTTGTGGACCATTCCACTATTTTATGGTATTAATTGACGCATCCGGTAGATGGTCGCAAGTTTGTCTATTATCATCTCGAAATGTGGCATTTGCGAGATTTCTAACTCAGATAATCAAACTGCGAGTACAGTTTCCTGATTATACTATTAAAAGAGTTAGACTAGACAACGCTGGTGAATTCACATCCCAAGCATTCAATGACTATTGTATGGTAATGAGAATTGAAGTTAAACATTCGGTTGCTCATGTTCATACGCAAAATGGTTTGGCCGAATCTTTAATTAAGCGTCTGCAATTGATTGCAAGACCATTGATCATGAGATCAAAACTTCCAACCTCTGTATTGGGACATGCCATTTTGCATGTAGAAGCACTCATTCGGATCAGACTGAGTGCATACTATAAGTATTCCCCACTACAGTTAGCATTTGGTCGAGAACCAAACATGTCCCACTTTAGAATCTTTGGTTGTGCGGTATATGTGCATGTAGCACCACCACAACATACAAAGATGGGACCACAAAGAAGATTGGGAATATATGTTGGTTGTGATTCTCCATCAATTATACGATATCTAGAACCACAGAGTGGTGACGTCTTCACGGCACGTTTCGCCGATTGTCATTTTGATGAGAAAGTATTCCCAGTTCTAGGGGGAGAAAACAAAAATGTAGAAAATGATATCAAATGGAGTGTACCTTCGTTATTATATCTTGATCCTCCTACTAAAGAGTCTGAACTAGAAGTTCGACGAATCATGCAGTTACAGAGTATAGCTAATCAGCTACCTGATGCATTTGCGGATACCAAGACGATAACTAAATCTCATATACCAGCCGTGAATGCTCCTGCTTGTATCAAAATATCAAATGAGCAAGGAAAAGCAGACGATACACGAGAGTCTAAAACACGCTTGCAGCGTGGCAGACCTGCTGGTTCTAAGAATAAAATTCCTAGAAAACAGAAGGATGTCAAGATAAATGACACATCCAAAATAGTAGAAAGTATTTTGGAAGAAACAAATAATGAGGATACTGAGAAAGTTGAGCATCATGAGTCGGAAAGTAATCATGAAATTTCTATCAACTACATCCATAATAAAAAGATATGGAATATAAATGAACAAGATGATCTTGATGATGCTTTCTCATATATTGTGTCAAGTGAAATAAATGAGGAAATCGATGATCCAGAACCAAAATCTGTCTATGAATGTCAAAAGAGACATGATTGGGAACAATGGAAAAATGCAATACAAGCTGAACTTGATTCGCTTAATAAACGAAAAGTATTTGGATCTATTGTGCTCACACCTGCAGATGTGAGACCAGTTGGGTACAAATGGGTTTTCGTTCGAAAGCGAAATGAGAAAAATGAGATTACGAGATACAAAGCTCGTCTAGTGGCTCAAGGTTTTTCTCAAAGACCTGGAATCGATTATGAAGAAACGTATTCTCCAGTTATGGATGCAATCACGTTTAGATTCTTGATGAGTCTAGCCGCTGATAAAAATCTTGAGATGCGTCTCATGGATGTTGTTACAGCTTATCTATATGGATCATTAGATATTGATATCTACATGAAAGTTCCTGATGGATTTAAAATGCCAGAAGCATTAAGTTCCAAACCTAAAGAGTTATGTGCAATAAAATTGCAAAGATCATTATATGGGTTAAAACAATCTGGACGTATGTGGTACAATCGTCTCAGTGAACATTTAACAAAAGAAGGATATGTGAATGATCCTATATGCCCATGTGTTTTCATCAAGAAAACAATATCCGGATTTATATTAATTGCGGTATATGTTGATGATCTTAACATTATCGGAACTCAAAAGGAAATACAAAAGGCATCAGACTATCTCAAAGGAGAATTTGAGATGAAAGATCTTGGACAGACACAATATTGTCTTGGCCTACAAATAGAACATTCACGAAATGGTATATTTGTGCATCAATCCACATACACTAAAAGAGTGTTGAAACGATTTAACATGGATAAATCAACTCCTCTTAGCACCCCGATGGTCGTTAGGTCACTTAATATTGAAAGTGATCTATTTCGACCACCTGAGGAGAAAGAAGATATACTTAGTCCGAAAGTACCATATCTAAGCGCAATTGAAGCCCTGATGTACCTTGCAAATTGTACATGGCCTGATATATCATTTGCTGTGAATCTTTTGGCAAGATTCAGCTCATCTCCAACTCGAAGACATTGGAATGAGATTAAACATGTTTTTCGTTACCTCCAAGGGACCATTGATTTAGGCTTGTTTTATCCTAAAA
>NC_027748.1:10328060-10328237 GCF_000695525.1 Brassica oleracea var. oleracea
ACGATCGGAGGCACTGCTATATCTTGGCGTTCTCAGAAACAAACGCTCGTGGCTACTTCTTCAAATCATGTTGAGATCATTGCACTCCATGAAGCAAGTATAGAATGTGTATGGCTAAGATCAATAAACTGACACATCTGTTCAAGCAGCGGGATAGACGAAAATACGGAGCCAACT
>NC_027748.1:10328350-10343522 GCF_000695525.1 Brassica oleracea var. oleracea
AAGATATGTCCGATCATGCGACAATGCAGCTGACCTCTTTACAAAATCACTTCCGACTTCGGTATTCAGAAAACATATCCATAACATTGGAATACGTCATCAGAAGGATCTATGACTGCTCATTCGAGGGGGAACTTACGTAGTTGTACTCTTTTTACCTTACTATGGTTTTTCCCATTGAATTTTCCTGGAAATGTTTTAAACGAGGCAACAAAGACGTTAAGCAAGAGACGATAGTGACACCGGTCTCCAAGGGAGAGTGTTATAAACGTGAAGAATGAATGTCAAGAAGACACGCACCGAAAATTGACATTTTCGTGTGTACGTATATTATGTGGAACCTGCGTCACTATGCACGCACAGTAAATCCTACTTTTTAACTTCTATATAAATTGATCATTTCGATCGATTGTAACACACCATCTCTCATTCTTCTTATAACATATTCTCTCTTATTATCAGTGTCATCTTCTTCCTGCGGGTATAAAAGTTTGCGTTTATTTAAATCAATACTATAAAATTATAAGGTACTTTATAGGGCAAATCTCCAAAATAGCACCTTTCTAAGTTTATATCACAAAAATAGCACTCAAAAACTAAAATGACAAAAATAGCACCTTTCTAAGTTTATCCTTTGAAAATTTTAATTTTTTTATTTTTCAAAATTTGAAATCTTATCCCCAAAACCTCATTTTTCAACTCTAAACCCTAAACCCTAAACTCTAAACCCTAAACCCTAAACTCTAAACCCTAAACCCTAAACCCTAAACCCTAAACCCTAAACCCTAAACCCTAAACCCTAAACCCTAAACCCTAAACCCTAAACCCTAAACCCTAAACCCTAAACCCTAAACCCTAAACCCTAAACCCTAAACCCTAAACCCTAAACCCTAAACCCTAAACCCTAAACCCTAAACCCTAAACCCTAAACCCTAAACCCTAAACCCTAAACCCTAAACCCTAAACCCTAAACCCTAAACCCTAAACCCTAAAATTTAAACCTTAAACCCTAAACTCTAAACCTTTAACTCTAAACCCTAAATCATAAACCCCACCCTTTAACTCTAAACCCTAAGTTTATGATTTTTGATAAAACATTAAGTGCTATTTTTGTGACTTTTGACCTTGAGCGCTAATTTGAGAACAAAAACTTGATTTATTGCTATTTTTGTCTTTTTCTCTACTTTGTAACAACTCGTAAGTTATTTCTTCAATCACTTACCAAAAAAATGTTAATTATTGGTTAGTAGTTAGTTACCTACCTACCCAAGTGGGGAGGCAAAGACAATTCAAGACAAGACGCGTTTACGTTGACCTTGACTTATCGTCGCTACGTAACACTGGTCAATGGCCACAAAAACCATCCCCTGTTTCGTCCTAATATATACAGTCACTTGAGATAAACAAAAAGAAAATCAATTTGCTTTCATACTACCGAAGCATCTCAAAGCTTGATCAAAGAAGCTCCAGTTATGTCTTCTTCCACCACTTTCGTGTTCCTCTTCCTTTTCTCCTTTCTCACTAGCTTCAAAGCTTATGCTCAAGATCCCACTTACGTATACCATGTCTGTCCAAACACCACAACTTTCACAAGAAACAGCACGTACTTCACCAATCTCAGAACCCTTTTGTCTTCCCTCTCTTCCCCCAACGCCTCTTACTCCACCTCCCAAAACAACACCGCCGGGCAATCCCCTGACAGAGTCACCGGTCTTTTCCTCTGCCGAGGAGACGTCACGCCGGCAGTTTGCCGCAGCTGCGTCGCCTTTGCCGTCAACGAAACCTTAGCCCGGTGTCCGAACGAGAGAGAGGTGACGCTCTATTACGACGAGTGTATGCTCAGATACTCCAACGGCAACATTCTCTCGACCCTTAACACCAACGGAGGCATCATCTTGTACAACACTCAGAACGTTACATCGAACCAAACTGGGTTCAGAAACTTGGTCTTGTCCACGATCAACCAAGCGGCCACCGTTGCATCCAGCAGTCCTCGGAGATTCGCTACCGGAAAGGCTAACTTGACAGCGTTCCAGACTTTGTACGGGCTGGTTCAGTGCACTCCTGATCTGACGAGTCAGGAATGTTTGCGTTGTCTAAATCAGATCGTCAATCAATTGCCTATGGACAAGATCGGGGGAAGGCTTATTGTGCCGAGCTGTAATTCTAGATACGAGCTTTACCCGTTTTACAACGAATCCGCCGTTCCAACGCCACCACCACCTCCTCCGGTTTCTACTCCTCCTGTGCCAGCTCCTCCTCCACCTGGTCAGACCTCTGTTTCCTTCCTCTGTTTTTCTACAGAACTTCGACTTGTTAAATGTCTACCTGTGCTGTTCCTTGATGTTTTGCCTGGATCTCTTGAAAGTTCTGTTCTTTTGACATAAGCAAATGGTTTTTGTAAAAGCAGGGAAAGGTGGGAACTCAACTGTGTTGGTGGTAGCCATTGTTGTGCCTATTATAGTGGCTGTTCTGCTTTTCATAGCTGGTTATTGTTTCCTAACAAAGAGGACAAAGAAGGCTTATCATCCAACATCTGCATTTGATGGTAAATATTTCAAGTGATCAGCTGTCTTTTTGGGGTTTTGGAGTTTGATTTAGTGTTTAGGGTTTAGCTTCTAAGAGTTTCATTGTGCAACAGGAGATGATATAACAACGGCAGACTCACTGCAGCTTGATTACAGATCAATCCAAACTGCAACAGCTGATTTTGCAGAGAGTAATAAGATTGGTCAAGGTGGATTTGGTGAGGTTTACAAGGTACTATTACTGCCTTAAGTTGTGTGTTTTGTCTTGAAATTTTGTGGCAACACATAATGGGTTGATGTTGATGGTAATGGTAATGGTAATGATAGGGTATATTATCTGATGGGACTGAAGTTGCAGTGAAGAAACTGTCAAAGTCATCTGGACAAGGTGACGTGGAGTTCAAGAACGAGGTTGTTCTTGTTGCAAAGCTACAACATAGGAATCTGGTTAGACTTCTTGGGTTTTGTTTAGAAGGAGAAGAGAGAGTACTAGTCTATGAATATGTGCCCAACAAAAGCCTTGACTACTTCCTCTTTGGTCAGTAATATTTAACACTTTGTTTCAATGATTCTTGAGACATTGGGGATGCAAATCGTTAAGAGTTAACTGTAATATATGGTTGTGCACAGACCCTGCAAAGCAAGCTCAGCTGGATTGGTCTCGACGATACAAGATTATAGGCGGTGTCGCTAGAGGGATTCTATATCTTCATCAAGACTCACGGCTCACAATCATACACCGTGACCTCAAAGCAAGTAACATTCTCTTGGATGCGGATATGAATCCTAAAATTGCAGATTTTGGAATGGCTAGGATCTTTGGATTGGACCAAACACAAGAGAACACAAGCAGAATAGTTGGCACCTAGTAAGTCTTCCTACTTCTCATAAGTTGGATTTTGTTGAACTTTAGTTTGCTAACAAATGTTTTGTGGGTTTCAGTGGTTACATGTCTCCTGAGTATGCAATGCATGGTCAGTACTCAATGAAATCTGATGTCTATAGCTTCGGAGTGTTAGTTCTTGAGATTATAAGCGGCAAGAAAAACAGCAGCTTCTTCCAAACTGATGGTGCACATGACCTGGTCTCATATGTAAGTAATGAGCCAAGCAAGTTCCATATTTATCTAACCATGGTTTCAAGTGTTGATTGATTAATATTTTCTAGGCGTGGAGGCTTTGGAGTAATGGGACACCACTAGACCTCGTGGATCCAGTTATCGTGGATAATTGCCAAAGGAATGAAGTTGTTCGATGTGTCCATATCGGTCTTTTGTGTGTTCAAGAAGATCCGGTAGACCGTCCGACCTTGTCAACCATCGTTCTGATGCTCACCAGTAATACTGTGACATTACCTGTGCCTAGGCAACCAGGTCTTTACTTTCCAAGTAGACCGGAAAAAGAAAAAGATCCGCTTGATTCGGCCCAATATACAACAACCCAATCTCTCGCAGGGTCTGTTGATGATGCCTCGATCACAGATGTATATCCTCGTTGAAGACAAACATTGTATCTTATTGTGATAGTTTCTATTGTTATTGTAACCTCAAGCATATAGTACGAGTTGTATACTATTTATACGTTTTTTTTTTTTGAAACACACTTGCATTAAAACATTCAAACAAAGGTAGGTGGGGCAATTAAACCAAGTTCAAACGATAAAATCTGTTTTGCTAGGGTGTCTGCAACAACATTGTTGTCTCGAGAGATCCATTTAAAAGAAACGAAATCAAAAGAGGAGGTAACTGAGAGGATATCAGTTAGAATTCCATAAAGACCAGCAAGGGATGCTTCCGTCTGCAGGGCTTTGATCAAGACCGCTGAGTCCGATTCGATTCTGATCCGAGCTAAGCCCAGTTCCCTGCACTTCAGGACCGCTTCGCGGGGAGGAGAATGGCGAGCTTCTGTCTTGCGAGGCAATTGTCCACCCTAGTCCTGCAATATTCAATCTTTCATTCCAAGCAGCATCAGTTTTTATCAGGGCGCAATCCATAGGATTTGTAACTGAAGATGGCGGAGTCCGGGCAGACTGTGGAAGTGAAATTTGGCTGGTGGCCCATTCGTGAGCACAAGCCACTCATTAAAAACAAGCTTGTTCCTAACAATCCAGATTTTCCATAAGATCCAAGGAGCTAAGGGTCCTTCGACTATGCCAGTGGGAGGTAAGTTTTTCTTGCTTATAAGGTTGTTCCATATACTCCTCAAAGCTATAGATTCGCTGTACTCAATTCTAGGAAAAACAGGGGCTGATGTCCAGACCTGTTTCGCAAAGGAGCAGTGAAAGAACAGATGATCTATAGTTTCAGGAAGATTGCATCTCTTGCATTTTCCCTCCACATTGATCTGACGAGCTCTGAGTGCTTCTCCAGCTGGGATGGCCCCATGTAATGCTTTCCACACAAACAGTTTGACTTTTGGAGAGATCTTTAAGTTCCATACATTCTTCCTCCACTCATATGAAGCGTCCGCCTGCGAGAGTTCCAGTTCCGTGTCTCGGTTAGAGAGAGCAACCGCGTAGCCCGTCTTTGTAGAGTACTCGCCTGAGGTTGTGCTCAGCCATGAGAGCTTATCCGGAGCCCCCGTGAGACTAGGTTTGATTGCCAAAATTCTATGTTCCTCAAATGGGAGAATTCTCTGGATCATGTTCCGATTCCATTCCCGTGTAGACGGTAGTAGAAGATCAGCCACTGTTAGGTTTTGGAATTCTTCCGGGGGTGGTCCCATCGGCCGTAGTGGGGAAGTGATGCTGAGCCAAGGCTTCTCCCAAATGTTGATACTTTCACCATTTCCCACTTCCCAGCCTGCGGTCTTAAGGATGATGTCCCTTCCTACCAAGATTCCACGCCAACCATGTGAGATAGCAGTCTTTGCTGTTACTACCAAGAAATCTTCGGTGGAACAGTACTTTCCAATTAAAATTCTTCCTAGCAGGCTATCTGGTTTGTTGATGATTCTCCAGCTGATTTTTGCCAAGAAAGCTTCATTGAAACTTTGAATATCTCTGAAGTCGAGCCCTCCTTGCTCCTTGGGTCGGATTAGCTTGGACCAAGCGATCCATGCCATTTTGCTGCTTTCGTCGCAGTTATCCCACCAGAATCTAGTGAGTGCTTATTGGATTCTTTTACAAAGAGAGACTGGGAGCTGGAAATAAGACATAGCATGGGAAGGAACCGCTGAGAGAACACTTTTGAGCATTGTCATTTTCCCGGCTGTTGATAGGAATCTATTAGACCAACCTTTTGCCTTCTGCTTTATCCTGTCTACAATGGATGAGAAGAGATCTCGTTTTGATCTGCCGAAGTGTTCTGGCAGTCCGAGGTATTTTCCAATACCCCCCTCCTTTTGGATTGAAAGGGCGTCTTGAAACACTGTTTTTAAAGTCCTCGGGGTCTTCCGCGAGAATGTGATTGACGATTTGGCCGTGCTGATATATTGTCCCGATGCTTCCTCATAACGTTTAAGCAGCTTGCTCAATGCATCAGCGTTTTTCTTGCTAGCTCGAAGGAAAACCATTGTGTCATCCGCGAAAAGGAGGTGATTGAGTCGAGGAGTCCCTCGAGCTACCCGGATCCCTTTAAGAGATCCCTCCTCTTGTGCTCTGTTACACAGACCCGAGAGTACCTCACTACACAAAATGAATAAGTGTGGTGAGAGCGGATCTCCTTGACGGATGCCGCGGCTCGGTGTGACTCTTCCTCTAGGCGAGCCGTTGATGAGGAAGGAGTATGTAACAGTGGAGACACATTGTACTATCCATCTAACCACCTTCGGATGGAAACCTAGTCGTTGTAGGACCAGTTTGATGAAATCCCACTCAAGTCTGTCGTATGCTTTACTCATGTCGGTTTTAACCGCCATGGAACATCTCTTTGCTGCCTTGGATGTTTTGAGATAGTGCAACACCTCGTGGGTAATGAGGACATTGTCCGAAATCGCTCTCTCAGGAACAAAAGCCAATTGATTCTCTGATATGATGGTGGAGAGTAGCGATTTGATTCTCTTTGTCAAGATCTTAGAGATGATCTTGTAGTATACATTGCACAAAGCAATTGGTCTATACTCTGCAACCGTCTTGGGGCTGTGAACTTTCGGGATAAGGCGGATATGAGTATCATTGATCTTGGTCGGCAGTTTGCCAGAGATAAAGAAAGTCTGGATCTCTCTCACAATATCAGCTCCAATGTTGTCCCAGTTTGTGTGATAGAAACTTCCCGAGAAACCATCGGGTCCGGGAGCTTTATCAGCGTGTATAGAGAAAATGGCCTCCTTTATCTCTGTAGCTGTCGGGATAAGAACTAAGTTTTCATTCTGCTCCTCTGTCACCATTGGCGATAGGGCGTACATAACAATTTCTTCTCTGTTTCCTTCGACTGCTGTGAAAAGATCCTGGAAGTAGTTGACAATAACCTTCCCAATCTGATCTTCCTGGTAAACCATCTCCCCATTTGTGTCTTCGATGACTGAGAAAGCGTTTGCCCTCTTTCGGTTCTTTGAGGCAGCATGAAAGAAGCCGGTGTTTCTATCACCTAGGCAGAGCCATAGCTGGCGGCTCCTTTGCCTCCAATATTCTTCTTCCGAAGCATACGCAGCGTTGAGCTCCTCAGTAACTTTTGTGATCAAGGTTGTGTCATTGAGCGGGTCTGTAAGAGCTTTTTCCAGCTCAAATTTCTTTTCCTCTATCAAGGCTCTGCTATTTCGATATTGTTGTTTGCTCCATTCAATCAGAGCTGAGCGTACTTCAACGATCCTGTCATTGACAGTCTGGTTTGCTCCCCTTTGCCATGCTTGATGAACCAGCTCCTTCACTTCTGGATTGTCTTTTAAACGCCTGTCATAACGGAACAGGCCTGGCCTTTTCTTTTTTTCGGGTTCAAAGTAGGAGATAAGAGGTCTGTGGTCCGAGCCCTCATATGCCAAGTATTGTGATCGTGCCGTCGGAAATAGTTCCGCCCAGTCACTGTTTGCTACAGCTCGGTCAAGTCTGCAATGAACTAGATAATCCCATCTTTTGCCTCGCCATGATAAGAAATCTCTAGTGTTGTAGATCGAATAGGTCCCCTTCGGAGAAGAAATATCGCAGGTCTGTGAAAGATCCTTCCGGTCGTGCTGGTCCGCCATCTTTCTCCTCATTGTTGATTAGATCGTTGAAATCGCCAGTCAAGAACCATGGAGACTCTCTTGTTGTGTTCAGTTCGAGCAGATGGTCCCATAGGGCTCTTCTCTTTAGTCTATCAGTATCGCCATACACGAACGAAGCATAAAATATTTTTCCTTCGAAATCAATACAAGTGTCAATACAATTAGCAGTAGAGTTTAAAACTTGTAGATTGATTTCCTGTTTCCACAATAGAGCTAAACCTCCTGCTCCATGTCCAGTCGGGGGGAACTAGATGTCTGTTTTCATACTGCAGCTCTTCCGTCTTTTTGAGGACGAAAGTGTCGGGATTTTTCGTTTCCATAAGGAAAAAGATATCCGGGAAGATGTCTTTCTTTATCTCCCGTAATCGTCGAACTGTCCGGGGATTCCCTAACCCCTGACAGTTCCAGCTTGCTACTTTTAAGGACTGAGAGTGGATGGATTTTGAAAATCCACCCTTCTCCTAGCTGATGCCGGTATCATGTTGCAGATTGGTTGGTCCTCCGAGTTTGTAGATGTATTCCCTGATCCTCGTGAACTTGTAGCTCGCGCTTTTCCTTTTTGGTTTTTCCCCTTTGACGCTTCTGAAGTTACTCTCCTTCGAGGAAGTGGGGGTTTTGTTTGCTGCAGTTTTCTCTTGCGTGAACCTGAGCCTTTGAGCAGTTTTGGGCTCTGTTGAACTGTACGCTTGCCCGGGGGTCGTCCCGGTTTACTTTTCACAGGATTCTCTGTGTTGGGAGGAGCTGCAGCCGGGGGTGATTGAGTAGGAGGCCCCAGTCTGAGTGTTGCTGGGATTCTTTCTGCTGATGGAACTAGATCCTCCATCTGGTTGACTTCAGGGGCAGTACCAAATCAGTTTTGGACTATGCGTCTAGCAGATTCTTCCATTTGACCCTGCTCCTCAGCTTTTCTCATTCTTTCCCGTTGAGCTGCGCTTTCCGTAGGGTCCGCGCATTGGGTGTATTGAAGCATTGCCTCCCGTACTTCACCTAAAGCTTCATTGACTGCTTCAGGTGGTAAGGATTTGTCATCATCCCGCAATGGGTTCCCTTTGACAGGCGGAGACTTTTCCCCATTAGAGTCTTTAGAGCCCTCTCTTCTGAATTCTGATCGACCCCTGAGTCTCAGCGAGTGGTTAGGAGAACCAAAGATAGGTGGCCGGGAGGAAACCTCCCTGTATCTAGAAGTTGTGTCTCTGTGGTAGGAAGACCGACTTGCAAAGCTTTGTCTCTCTCTAGAGTCTTCCCTGTATTTTCTTTGATTGAGAGTTTCTTGGCTTGAATGGTAACGTCGACGTTCCTCTAACTCATGTCGAGCATCATATTGTTTAAACCTAGAGTCGTAGCTGCGGCCCCGCCTGTAGTGATGGTCTTCCCCATCGGGGTTCGATGCTGAGAAGTGGTACACTCCTGACCTTGGGAGGAGCTGATTGTCTCTAGGCCTAGCCTCCATAGTGTTCTGTTTTCTGTTAGTACCATCCTCCTTGGTTTTTTGGGCTCGTTCTTCATGCTTAGCAACCAAGCAGTCTTTTTTCTCGTGGTGAAGTCTAAAGCACTTGGAACAGTGTCTTTCAAGCTTTTCATAGACAAAAGTTGCAGTAACCTCATCTCCATTGGAGTACTCAATCACTGAGGATTTGATTAGAGGAAGAAGCCCATTGATCTGGACTCTCATTTTTACTTCTGTTGCCGTAATTTCCAAGTGCTCAAAGATGCCTAAATCTTCTCCCAATCGCTGTATTGTCTCTTCCGACCAGAGATGAATTGGAATTCCTTGGACTATAATCGAGAACGGTATCAGAGATGGAAAATCTTTTGACACTGTAGGCTACTTACTTCACATTTGGAATTGCACAGAAAATATTATTTATCTCAGAGAGGTCTACGAAAAATTCTGGGAAAACGTCAACGACTGCTGGCTTATTTGTCAAAAAAAAATAGAGTACGTTATAAAGAATTAATTAATCAGTTGAATATTCGGGAATTAAAAACATCTCTAGACAATGACCATCCATTTAGCATAATGGTACGGTTTTTTCTCGAGAACAGCCAGCAGGTCCGTTTCCTTTTCAAATTGGAATTGGAATAAGCCATTGCCCAAGTCTGAGCCAACTGGTCTTTTATCTGATTTCCAAAGTTCAGTGAAGAAAGGAATGAGAGACCAGACTTTTTGAGTTGTCTGGTTTGTTACCCTGCAGATTAGAGTGCGAGAGAACTTCTGGAGCGCTTCTGTGTTGTCAGGTAGCTGGGCCTTGATTCTAGCCGTCCTGGGAGCTTGGTATGGGTCAGAAACAATCCCTTTTCCTTTCGCTTCTTTGGAAAATCTTCTAGTCATTTTGTTCTGAGGTTGCAGATCTTGGAGGAGGTGTGTGAATCTTGAGGTGTTATGTAAAAAAACAGGTGTCCGACGAGCAATCCAAAGTTATCACAGACTTTTCGTAGTCTGAGTGAGGTAGAGGCTTTCTTGAAAAATTTCTTAGAATTTTCCAACCATAGGCTGAAGGTTAAGGATGATAGTACAAAGTGAAACAGGAATCCCTGTTTTCAACTTATCAGACACGTTTTGAAGCTCATAGAGGAAAAGAAGTGGCTTGGTTTGAAGAAGAGTAGGACCAGTCAGGCGGTGGAGAGAGCTTCAGACCAGTATCTCCGTCGTGAAGGAGTAGAAGCCGGCGACTGTGGCGGTCCCTCCGACCCGGGTCGGGGCAAGAACCCGGCGTGTTTAGAACAGAGACAAGTTGATGTCCGGTGGATAAAGCTCAGAAAGGTAGGAATTTGAACTTCGAAAATCTAGTTGCAGGAGCTTTTTGCCGAAATAGAGAAAGCTGTCAGGGAAAGGTACGAAGCAGCAGGTTACAAGCTTATCTCGACAGTAGCGTCTGGGAGCAAACTAACCCACTTCTCTCTCTCTCTTGAAAAATTTCTTAGAATTTTCCAACCATTACTATTTACACGTTTCTTCTTGAAGAAAAATAGTCACTTGTAATAAAAACTGTAATTATAGAACGGACTGTAGCATTATACAGTTTACCACTTACAAAAACATTAAAGTGAAACTTACTATGTTTCTTATGTTTTGCTAGTGAGCATTAAGATTATAACAAAAAAAAAAATATTTTTTAACGAGGATTAACATTTGTGATCGATGCATCATCAATAGAACAAGTAAAAGACATGGTAGACTTAGACGGACCAGACTCCAAGCTATCGGCTAATGGGTTTAGATCAGATCTGACCCTGAAGAAAAATCCAGGTGGTTGAGGGACAGGCAGTGTAATGGAAGTATTAGTGAGCATCTGAAATACTGTGGACATGGTTGGACGATCTGCAGGATTTTCTTGAACGCACAATAACCCAATATGGATGCATCTAGTGACTTCATCTTTATCATAATTCTCTCCCATGGCCGGGTCCATTAGTTCCAACAATGATTCGTTGTTCCATAGCCTCCAAACCTGTTAAGTCATTTGTCAAGAAACCCATTGTTCAGGGTCAACATTATAGTTAAAACTTAAAAGAGAGTAGGAAAGTTTGAGACTAGTGGTTTTTTAGTACTAACATATGTCACCAAGTTCCCTACTGAATTATCCATCTGGTGAAAGCTACTATTCTTTTTGCCAACAATAATCTCTAGAGTCAATACTCCAAAACTATAAACATCAGATTTCATCGAGAACTGCCCATTCGCCACATACTCTGGAGACATGTAACCGCTGCAAAACACATCAGATATCACTTTCAGTTTTATCCTAAACAAAAAAAATGGACAGACAGTGTGTAAATTAAAAGGAAAATTATTTACAATGTTCCAACTACTCTTCCTGTATTGGCTTCAGTCTGGTCAACTCTGAAGTTTCTTGCCACTCCAAAATCCGAGATTTTTGGGTTCATGTCAGCATCTAAGAGAATGTTACTAGCTTTAAGGTCACGGTGTATGATTGTGAGCCGTGAATCTTGATGAAGATAAAGAATCCCACGAGTGATTCCACCGATAATGTTATACCTTTTTCTCCAATCCAGCTGACTCCTCTTTCTATGGTCTACATATGCAACGTATAAACCATTAGTCTACGTCTTTGATATCAAGATTAATGATTTCAAAGAAAAGAAGTCTCTATATATATCATATGTTTCTAACCAAAAAGGAAATAATCAAGACTCTTGTTGGGCACAAACTCATAGATGAGTATCTTTTCTTCTCTTTCGACAGAGAACCCGAGAAGCTTAACCAGGTTTCGATGTTGGAGCTTTGCTACAAGGAGAACCTCGTTCTGAAACTCTTGTTCCCCTTGACCTGAAGAATTAGACAGTCTCTTCACAGCAACTTCTGTTCCATTCGGGAACGTTCCCTGTCAAGTCATATAATCTTCACTCACTATCAGAATTACTTTTGTTTAATATGCACCTAAGATTATAACATAAACTACTAGTTGAGAAAGTTTAAGAACATTATGCCTTGTAAACTTCACCAAATCCACCATGACCTAGCTTGTTACTCTCATGAAAATTACATGTAGCCGCTTCAATTGCTTTAAAATCGAATTGAAGTGAACCTGAAGTTGTAATATCATCTGCATCTGAAATCGCATACATTGTGTTATGCTAAGAGCGTATCCAAGGGACTTTAACATTTTTCGGAAAATCAGACATAATCTTTTACCATCATATTGTGGTTCAGTACCATAAGTTGTCATCGATCTCCCTGCAAGAGAAATATAACTATTTCAGAAGAGACTAGAAGACATAAATGTCGACTTTGCCAAATCATGAAGAACAACTCACTTTCAGTTGCAAATTCTTGGTACGTTTTCCTCCTCCTACATAGAGCAAGCCCTAGTGAAAGTAGCAAACTACTCATGAAGGTGAGAACGACAATGATTCCAACGATAGTTCCTGTAGAAATCTTTTTGCTATCTGAACATGCACAAGTCACATAGGTTACTTGCAGTTAAGGGAACATATGGGACTAAAGGTAATAATGTTAGGTTCAAACTAGATTCATGAGTGGGACTAATGGGCGGTATAAACGTATGTTAGGAAAACAGCAGAGCAGATCAAACAAACTTCAATCATGGTTAGCTAAAACATTAAAAAAAAAAAAAAATAGAGCAGGACACAGTAGTTTTGAGGTTATACTTTTTTTATGAGTAGTTGGCGAGGTCTGATTCTGAAAAACTCCAAAGAATGGATAGAGATCCCATTCCATGAAACAACTCAGCCTCATTGTAAGGCCACCTTGTTTCCCACTGCAGCACGACCTATAGTCATACACGTTTTGTCTTAAACACTTGGCGCAGTTCCAGGGAGATATATCCTTACTACATAGCACAAAAGCGTAGATGTTCCGCGAAGTCCCTATTTTCTGTATGCCGGCACCACAGTACATAGGGTTAGAAGATGAGGTAGCTTGAGTGATCACACGAAGCATCAAAGCCTCCCATGTATTATCAAACTCTGTCAAGTTAACTTGGAAAGCTGCTGTATTGTACACCTTATAACTTGGTTCCATCTCGAGTGTTCCAAAAAAGAAACGGTTGGAGTAGCGTATCATGCAAAGAGTCTCCTTCTCGAACCAGAGGAGACCTTCTGTCTGATTAGGACATGTCTCCATCAACTCATTAGAAGCAAGGTGGATACAGTTTGAGCAAATTTTTGGTTCAGTACCTTGGATGCACATCCCCACAGCATACACGCGATCTGATCCTTGTCCAACCGAAGAATTGTAGAAGCCGCCGGCCCCTCGGCCTGAGACGTTAGAAGCGAGAGAAGAGAGGAGGAGGCCACGGTTTGTATCAAACTTACCATGGGGTATGAAAAAACCGGTTTCACTGCATTTGTGTGCACACGCTACATGAAAGCCTACAAGGAAAATACATAAGATTGGTAATAGATTCTTCACTTTCATTTTCAAGATCATAAAGATGATGTTTGTGTTAGGATAGCAAGAAAGTGTGTGTGTGTGTGTGTGTATATATTCATACACTTATCTCCAAAAAACATCTTTGTGTCAATTAAATTTCCGCTCCAATTAAGTCCCTTTGTCTTAGTCAATGTCCAATTAAGTTGACTAGTATTCTGTTTTAAGTCAAGCGTAGTCAACATGTTGGTACTTGTAGAAAGAATGAATCATGTGGCTCCGAAAAGAACACGTTGTAGAAGAAAGTGAAGAAGAAAATGGTAACGAAATGGCTAGCAGAGTAACACACTGCCAAACACGAATATGAATACAAAGTAAATCCAAAAAACGAAGACTCATTAGGTGCTTCACAATTTTTATCTCTTTGGCATTGCACTCCAAATATGGAATACAGAAACATGCTTGTAAAAATTTTGATTTGCAGAACTCGGATGACTATTCAAGTCAAAAATGGCACACATACTCCAAAGGCTTTGGAGTTGATCGTAGACTCGCTAGACTCAAGGCCATCTCGTTCTTGTTGGTTGAGGAACATGTAAACTGATCAGGAAATTACTAGTGAGCATCAGGTTGGTTGTCGCCGAGTTGGGACAATCTATTGGATCTTACTGAACACATATGGGCCCCAGGTGGATGTCGTCTCTTGTCACTTCTTCCCTCTAAAAATTATTTAGAATGGGTTGATCCACTTGTTCTGAGGGTGACCCACTTCTCCATACCCTCCAATCCTGGTAACACAATTTGATTATCAGTCAAGAACATGTCATTTTGGAAAGCTGGCACCAAATAAAGATATACTTAAGTTCTACTCACGTGTGAAATATTCTCCACGTAATGCCTAAATTGTGGTAGACATCAAATTTCATTAAATTTTTGCCATTTCCAGGTAACCACTGCAAGAGTATGACATATTATCATTCGACTGTCGAGTCTTCTTGGCTTTATCATGAATATTGAGACTCGTTAGCTGCTTCACAGTTGTTATCTCTTTGGTTTGATAGTAACTAAGTCTCTGGACATAGTTGTGAAGAGACAAAAGTAAGGCATTCCCTGTCTAAGAACACGTTTTTTGTGTTGACCGGTGATGGACGGTGAAGTTGGACGGTGAAAAAGGAGGTCATTTTGTCAATCATTATGGCTTTCACATGTCTAAGCTTATGCTATAAATACTCAACATAAGGTGAAGAGCAAAGCATCCCAAAACAAGAAAACAGAGAGAGAACAAAGAAAGATCGAAGAAGAAGAAAAAAAAAAAAAATTTCTCACAAAAACTTTTATTTAAGAAATTACGAATAATTTTTGAGTGTATTTGGGATCGGGGTGTGAGTTAAGAGATTGTAAAAATTTCCCGGGTTGATAATAAAAAAACTGTAGCAGGTCCAGAGACGTAGACAACATTGGCCGAACTCCGTTAACAATTTTGTGTGTGTACTTTTTTCCATTCGGTTTTCCGCAAAAATTTGACCGCATATTTCCTAACAACTGGTATCAGAGCTTGAGTTACGGTGATCGGTCAATTTTTTTGCGGAGTTACTATTCATGTGAACAGTAATTCATGAATAGTGAATTTTGTCGGTAACATAAGTTTGTCA
>NC_027748.1:10343676-10356519 GCF_000695525.1 Brassica oleracea var. oleracea
TGAGTGGGAGCTCCTTGACAGACAAGTTTTGGGTGTTATATGGTTAACACTGTCGAAAAACGTTGCTCACAATGTTGCGAAGGAGAAGACCACAAAAGGACTCATGAAAGTTCTCTCGGATATGTATGAAAAACCTTCGGCAAACAATAAGGTGTTTCTCATGAAGAAACTCTTTCATTTGAAGATGGAAGAAGGTGGTCTGGTTGCCGCACATGTGAACGAGTTCAACACAATTGTCAACTAACTGTTATCAGTTGAAATCGAGTTTGACGATGAAGTGCGAGCACTGATTCTGTTGGCATCTCTGCCAAATAGTTGGGAGCCAATGAGGGCAGCGGTTAGTAATTCTGTGGGTACTGAAAAGCTCAAATTCAATGATGTTAGAGATCGTATCCTTTCTGAGGAAGTTCGAAGGATAGACTCTGGGGAGGCATCAACGAGCTCTGCTTTCAACGTGGAAAACAGAGGGAGAAACCCAGATAGAAATAACGGAGTAATGGCATATTGAAGTCAAGGAAAGGACGGGGTCAGTCCAAATTCAGACAGCCTGCAGAGTGCTGGAATTGTGGAAAGACATGTCACATTAAGAAGAATTTCCGAGCACCACCGAAGAAGGAAGACAACACTAGAGGTGGAGCCAATGCAGTGACACGTGAAATCGCTGATGCATCGGTAGTGTTTGTTGATTCCCCGAGGAAAATTGAAGCTCGTTATGCAACTGCAAATACCACCAAAGCGTCAATTTCCTATGTCGATAGCCAGTTGATTCATGGGTACTTGACTTAGGAGCGTCGTTCCACACCACACCGCACCATAACATCATGGAAAATTATGTTGCGGGAAATTACGGAAAAGTATACCTTGCTGATGGATTACCTTTGGACATAGTTGGTATTGGAGATATCAACCTGAAGATGTCAGACGAACGTGTGTAGAAGATTACAAAGGTCAGACATGTGCCAAAGTTGATGCGAAATCTGATCTCAGTAGGTCAACTTGATAATACAGAGCACGATGTTAATTTTGGTGGTGGATCCTGGGGAGTCAAGAAAGGTTCCATGGTGGTGGCTAGAGGTCATAAAATAGGCACTCTTTATATGACGACGAGTTATGAAGACACTGTTGCTGTTGTCGAGAATGCCAAACAGACCAAGTTGTGGCATTGTAGGTTGGGGCACATGAGTGAGAAAGGAATGAAAATCATGGTGAAAAATGGCGCTCTTCCGGATCTGAAGACGGTGGATCATCAGATGTGTGAAAGCTGCATCCTTGGGAAACAGAAACGAGTTCGTTTCTCTAACGGAGGAAGAGAGCCAAAATCTGAGAAGTTAGAACTGGTACACACTGACGTGTGGGGACCCACTCCTGTTGCATTGCTGGGAGGTTCATACTAATATGTGACCTTTATCGACGACTCCACAAGAAAAGTGTGGGATTACTTCATGAAGAACAAGCATGAAGTGTTTTCGGTTTTCAAAATATGGAAAGCCATGGTTGAGATTGAGACGAATCACAAGTTGAAGTGTGTAAGGTCTGATAATGGTGGAGAGTACATCAGCGACGAGTTCAAGAGATATTATTCTGATAATGGGATCAAGATGGAGAAGACTATTCCTGGAACGCCTCAACAGAATGGAATACCGGAAAGGATGAACTGAACCTTGAATGAGCATGCAAGGAGCATGAGATTGCACTGTGGATTGCCAAAGACGTTTTGGACAGATGCAATCAGTACCACAGCCTTCTTAATAAACAGATGACCGTCTGTACCATTGGGATTTAAGATTCCTAAAAAGTTTGGAGCGGATAGAAAATAAATCTTTCTTATCTAAAGGTGTTCGGATGGTTAGCTTATGTTCATATTGATGATGCTGCAAGAAGTAAACTTGACTCGAAGTCTAAGAAGTGTTACTTCATCGGCTATGGCAACGCGGAGTTTGGTTACCGGTTTTGGGATGATGAAAATCGAAAGATCATCCGCAGCAAGAATGTTGTGTTCAACGAAGAAGTGCTGTACAAGGATAAGCTAAGAGAAGGCTTGGAGAGGAAAGAGCCTGAAGCTGTTGATTTAGAAGATATCCTGACACCAGAATTGCCACAGGATACCGCAACAGCAGAAGATGAAATCTCTCAAGACGAGAGTGGTGAAGCTGAAGAAAGTGATGATTCCGAAGTGGTCCCATATACACCAGTCACAGAGTTACGATGGTCAAGCAGAATCATCAGAAAGCTAGTAAGATTTTCTCAATCGCTCAACTACATTATGCTCACAGACAGAGGCGAGCCTGAATGTTATGAGGAAGCTATGCAAGTTGATGAGTCGATCAAGTGGGATCTTGCAATGAACGACGCTATGGACTCGTTGTTATCCAATCACACGTGGGAGTTAGCAGATTTGCCTAAGGAGAAAAAGGCATTGCATAACAAGTGGGTCTACCGGATAAAAGAAGAACCTGATGGGAGTAAGCGCTATAAAGGGACGCTTGTTGTGAAGGGATTCCAATTCCAACAAAAAGAAGGCGTTGACTACACTGAAATCTTCTCTCCTGTAGTCAAGATGGTAACCATCAGAACGGTTCTTGGGCTGGTAGCACAAGAAGATCCGCATCTTCAACAAATGGATGTGAAGACAGCATTTCTTCATGGTGATTTGGATGAGGAAATTTATATGAAGAAACCCAAAGGCTTTGAGATCAAAGGGAAGGAAAACCTTGTTTGCAAGCTGAAAATGAGTTTGTACGGCTTAAAACAAGCTCCAAGATAGTGGTATAAACGGTTTGACAGCTTTATTAAAGGTGTCAGTTTCTTGAGGTGTGAAGCTGACTACTGTTGTTACTTCAAGAGGCTTGTAGAGACCTACTTGATAGTGCTCCTATATGTCGATGACATGCTGATAGTAGGAGCAGACTTGCATGAAATCAATAGCTTGAAGACGAAACTCTCAGAAGAGTTTGCAATGAAAAACCTTGGAGAAGCAAGACAGATTCTAGGGATGAGAATCAGTAGAAGCAAGGAAGGTCTTAAGTTATCATAAGAGGAGCATGTGAATAAAGTCCTCAAGAGGTTTAATATGGATGACACAAAGCCAGTTAGTACTCCGGTCTGGCCTTGTACATATCATCGCGTACATCAGGCTTCCTATAGCAGAAGCATATGGAACTTTATAAAGTTCCATATGCTTCTGCTATTGGCAGCCTGATGTACGCGATGATATGTACAAGGCCAGACATTGCACATGTAGTGGGAGTCGTCAGCAGATTTATGAGCAATCCAGGAAAGGAACATTGGGAAGCCATTAAGTGGATATTAAGATATCTAAAAGGAAATCCAAGCTTGTCGCTATGTTTCATGAAGTCTAAGACGGGATTGTGGGGATATGTTGATGCTGACAATGGAGGTGACATTGACAGCACGAAGAGCACAACCGGGTATGTCTACACCTTTGGCGGTACTGCAATTTGTTGGGTTTCAAAGTTGCAAAAAATTGTATCTCTATCAAGCTGTGAAGCTGAGTATGTTGCGGTAACGGAGGCAACAAAAGAGATGATATGACTACAGTCTTTTCTAGAGAAGCTAGGCCATGCCATGACCAAGGGAAAAGTGTGTTGTACTATGACAGTAAAAGTGCCATCGATTTGGCAAAGAATCCAGTTTACCATGCTCGGATGAAGCACATACATCGTCATTATCATTTCATCAGATCAGCGTTGGAAGATGAAATGTTGGTGCTTGAGAAGATCCCAGGAAGCAAAAATCCGGCAGACATATTGACGAAAGTCGTTCCATATGATAATTTGAGGTTGTGTGCAACCTCAGTTGGCTTGTTGGAGTAACAAGCTGAGAAGACCTGCTACATTGATCAAGGTGTGAAGACAGATTGAAATCAGTCTTCAAGTGGGAGATTGTAAGAACACGTTTTTTTGTTGGCCGGTGATGGACGGTGAAGTTGGAAGGTGATGGACGGTGAAGTTGGAAGGTGAAAGAGGAGGCCATTTTGTCAATAATTATGGCTATCACATGTCCAAGCTTCTGCTATAAATACTCAACGTAAGGTGAAGAGCAAAGCATCCCAAAACAAGAAAACAAAGAGAGAACAAAGAGAGATCGAAGAAGAAGAAGAAAAAAAAAATTTCTCACAAAAAATCCTTCTTTAAGAAATTACGAGTAATTTTTGAGTGTATTTGGGATCAGGGTGTGAGTTGAGAGCTTATAAAAATTTTCCGGGTTGATAATAAAAGATCTGTAGCATGTCCGGAGACGTAGGTAACATTGTCCGAACTCCGTTAACAATTTTGCGTGTGTGTGCTTTTTTGCCGTTCCCATAAATTCTGGTTTACCGCAAAATTTGATCGCGTATTTCCTAACAGCCTGAATACGAGATCCTCCATAAATTCAATTCAGGATCTCGGTCACAAGTATACAATCACATGAATAAGAGGTGAAGTGCAATCCTGGAGCTCTAACACCAAAAAAACAACACATAAACCATAACAGAGAACATCAAGACTGATCTTTAACGAGGATCTAAACCAGTTAACGTTGCATCATTGATAGATTGACCTGACTCTAAATCTTCAGCTGCTAAGTCTTGATTGCGTACGCTTCCGAAGTAAAATCCAGGTTGTGAGGCACCGGTAAAGTGATTGTGTTACTTGTGAGCATTATGATGGTTGTTGACAAAGTTGGCCGATCCTTGGGATTTTCTTGAACACATAACAACGCGATATGGATGAATCTAGTAACTTCGTTGCTGTCACAACTCTCTCCAACATCTGGATCCACTAGTTCAAAAGGCGACCCGTTTCTCCAAACTCTCCATGCCTACATAATAATCAACTACTTAATACTCTTAAACAAGACTTTAAGTTAAGATAAGTCCATGTGTTTGATGTTGCTATCATTACTGTCTGTTTGGTGAAACTGCTATTCCGCTTGCCATTAATAATCTCGAGAACTAAGAACCTAAAGCTATATACATCAGATTTTGTGGAATACAAGCAATGCATTGCTACTCAGGAGACATATAAGCGCTGAAAAACAAAGAGTGAATATAAGCATACGGATGAGAAAGGTTTCTCAAAGACTTCAATTCATAAGAATTAAAAAGGAAAATAAATTACTATGTTCCAACTATTTTGTTTGTATTGTCTATAGTTTGATCAATCTCAATAAGCATGTCCATGCCAAAATCCGCAATTTTCGGGTTCATATATATCTGCATCTAAAAGAATAATGTTACTAGCTTTGAGGTCGCGTGTAGGATCGTAAGCCGAGAATCTTGATGAAGGTATAAAATTCCTTGATCAATTGCTGTAATGATCTTGTTTCGTGTTGTCCAATCTAGCTGACCTTTCCTTTAATGATCTGCAGATCCAGACATATATATTCATTAGCTACATCACTAATAACCGGAAATGTAAGAGAAGTATTAATGCCAGGAAATACCAAATAGTAGATAATAAAGACTCTTGTTTGGAACTAACTCGTACACAAGCATCTTCTCTTATCCTTCCAAACAAAACCCAAGAAGCCTAACCAGGTATATGTTTGAGCTTTGCTACAAGAACGGCCTCTTCTGCACCTTGTCCTGAAGTTCTTGAAATTCTCTTTACAACTACTTCAGTTCCATTTGGAAGTGTACCCTGAAAAATTGATAATTTTCCGAACCATAACACTTGTCACACACTCTTTATGAAGGTAAGATGACTGAACGATTATTATTGATATAGGGAGTTTACATTTATATAGAATGTACGATGGTATAAAAGGTAACAAAATATGTAGAGAGTTATGATGATTGATCACATTCCAAGATTGTAGTGATTTGGTTATATTCTGATTCCTTATAACCTCTCTCAAGATGGAGGACCCTTGGTGACTCCAATCTTGCTTCTAGTAATTGTAATCGAGCTTTACTTAATGGTTTGGTGAGACTGTCAGTTAGCTGGTCTGTTGTAGAGACATGAGAGACAAGAAACTTCTGATGCTGTACTGACTCCCGTATGTAATGAAAATCTAAACCAACATGCTTCAACCTTGTATGGAAAACAGGATTGGCAGAAAGATAAGTAGACCCTATGTTGTCACAATCGATGACTGGAGGTTGTAGTTGTTGAATGCCAAGTTCACTGAGGAGTGTGCATACCCAAATTAATTCTGAAGCACTATTAGCCACTGACCTGTATTGAGCCTTTGTCGAGAATCGAGCTACACTTTTCTGCTTCTTCGAGGACCAAGATATAGCTTGATTGCCAAGGTAAACAATGTAGGCATTCGTTGAGGGGAGATCATCACTGTCCCTGGCCCAGTCTGCCTCAGAATAGGAGGGTTGGAGAGTTTTAGGAAGAGGCCGTATGTGACTGTTCCAATGAGGTAGCGTAGACTTTTAGCAGCTTGCTACTGTGATAGCTTATTCACCGCATATGAAATGTCAGGGCGTGTGAAAGCTAGACTGCCAACGAGCTGTCTGTACTCTTTAGGATCAGAGTGTGGTTCACCAGAGAGTAATAATTTTGGCAAAGATGCCATAGGTGTTGCAGCCGGTTTTGAGTCTTGCATATTCATCTTCTGGAGCAGATCCATTGTGTATTTGCGTTGACTGAGGTGAAGTCCCTAAGGTGAGCGTTTGGAAGAGTCACCTGCAATTTTGAGGATGTTGGCGTTCTGTGGCGGTGGAACTATATCCCACGTTCTGTTCTGAATTTGTGCATCAAATTATGTTGAGACGACAGAGCGTCAACGATCGTGTTTGAGAGCTTGAAGGACTGTTCTTGGCTCTCTTTCAGAAGCTTTACTTAGGATTGCAGAAAGTCTGTATCGAGTGGATTTGTTCCGAGAATTTGATTCTTTGACCGCATATGCATTGGATGATTGTTTTGGGCTGGAATGGGCTGTTAAGCTGGCTGCTGTATGGGCTCAGTTGTGATTGTTTGTTGTTGGGCCTCAATAGTTGAAATTGTTGTTGTTGGACCAGTGTCTGATGATGAAGGGCCCGAAGAAGTATTTGATGACGATGTCTAAGAGTTCTGCTCTGTCGTTGCCGATAATCCAGCACGAGGTTTAAATTTCTGAGGAAACAAAATGAGCCGGAGCGAATGGTGGTGGTATAAAGGGTATTTGGGTTGCATGCAGGTTATCGGTGTGGCTTTGATCAGAAGTATCATGAGGTTTTTGTTGCAGTTGATGGAAGGGAAAAGAGGTTTCATCGAAGCAGACATGGCAAGAGGTATAGAGACGATTTGTTTTTGGTTCTAAACACAAGTAGGCACTCTGTATTAGAGAGTGGGATTCAAGTTTGTTGGTGTTGTAAGGTCGGAGTAAGGGATAACAGAGACAGCCAAAAATCTTTTGTTTGTGATAGTTGGGGTTGGTGTAGAAAAGGATTGCAAATGGCGATTTGAGAGAGAGAATTAGGGTTGGCATTCGGTTGATTAGGTAAACAACGGTGGCGAAAGCATATGGCCAGTAAGACTTGGGTATGCTGGCTTTGGTTAGAAGGGTTAGGCCGATTTCCACAACATGTCTATGCTTTCTCTCTGCTAGATTGTTATGTTCAGGTGTATGGGGAGGTGATGTTCGATGGGAGATGCCTTTTGAGACAGAAATGAACGACGATCAATCAACTCTCTGCCATTATCAGAGAAAAGATTTGCGATTTTGGTTTGGAATCTGTTTTCAACGAGGGTGGTGAATCAGATGAATGTTTCTTTGGTTTGGGATTTTCGCTGAAGGGTTTAGAGCCATGTGTATCTGAAAAAATGGTCAACTATGAGAAGATAATATTTGTAGTTATCAAAGAATGAATTGGAGATGTCCAAAAATCAGTGAACAAATATTCAAGAGGTATAGTATAGGGTATTGAGGATTGAGAGAAAGCAAGTTCATGAGTTTTATTGATCATGATGCAAAGAGAAGACTGCGACATAGATGCTGAAAAAGGTAAAGAAAAAGCAGAAGTATTTGTTTTTAGGATAGGATGAGCTGGGTGGCTTAATCTGGAATGCAGTCTGTGAGGGTGGTTTTGAGATTGGTGGTAGTGATGTGATTGGCGGCGGTTGGTGGCAGGGAGATAGGCCACTCGTATAGTTCATTTAATGTGTTCCCTTGGAGTAATAGGACCCCTTTGTTGAGATTCATCACCTGAAAACAAGATGGAAAGAAGTGTACTGAAACTTGATTAGCATTGCATAGCTTGTAGACAGAGATCAAATTCTTCTTGATTTCAGTTACTTATAAGACATCAGTAAGTGTTAAAAGACGATAAGAGGAGGGTAAAAGAGCTGAACCAGTGTGGGTTATTGGCAACCCTGAGCCATTACCAATGATGACTTCTTTTCCTCCATTGTATTGTTGATGCATGGACAGATTCGCAAGATCAAAGGCAATGTGGTGCATGGCACCAGAGTCAAGCAGCCACGGGTTTGTGGGGTGTGACATCCCAGCAAAGTTGGCTCGAGGTCTCTATGGAGAGAAGGGTTGATTTGGAGTGTTTTGCTGAGCCAGCTGAGTGCACTGTGTCCTTGAATTCCGCAGAGTTGTCATCAGCCAAGGTAAGGTTCGGTGTCCTGTGCTCCGAGTTATTGTTTTGAGCCTGCTGCAAAGGCTGAGGCTTGTTGTTGTTGCGGATCAAGGGTTGGTTGCAACATTGGCTGAGACAAGATATGGTGAAGGACTCTGAACAGCTAGGAGCTTAGCCTCATGGTTAAGAAGCTTCTCATGAAGCTCGCTGAGAGTAGGTGGAGGGTCACGGCTTTCCAATTGATCAACGATCTGTTTGTATTCCTCAGGAAGACCACCAAGCACGTACTCAATCTGATTTTCAGAGTCTAACACTTTTCCAAGAAGAGCGACTCTTGTTGTGATCCCTTGCATGTATTCATCAGTTTTAGTGCCTTTCTTCCATTGCTTGAGTTGGTATCGCAATTAATTGATATGTCCATGGCTTGGTTTGGCGTAGATATAGGAAAGAGTTTTCCATACTTCAAGCGATGTGTTGGCACGAGATAGAAGATGCTGAATGGAGAGTGAGACTGCACCAATGATTGCACTGAAGATGAGCTTGTCTTCGTATGTGTGAAACACTTATTAAGGGTTTGCAATAGTGTTGACGGAATGTGGTAGCTCGTTTGGTAAGGGCCTTGGGGGCCAATTGTCATGCTCCCGGATTCGACGCCAGGCGGAGGGGAACTGCCCATCCTGTCATCAAATGCGGTATTGGGTGTTGGGCTTTGTCCTCAGCCCAGGTAAAGCCTTCCGGGGTGAAGTGGACCGCTGCATAACCGGGCCCAGGGGAATGACCCACGTAGAAAACCCTTTTTTTATAAAAAAAAAAAAAAAAAAAAAAAAAATAGTGTTGCTTTCAATGGTGATGACTGGATCTGGTGTTGGCTTGGAGCCGTTAATGAAGGAGGCTAGGTCATAGCCATCTTGGAGTGCATGGACTTGGCGAGACCACATGAGGTAGTTGGATGCACTCAGCTTAGCAATGTTTGCCATATCGACATGAAGGAGAGTGCTGGTGTTGGTGACAAGAGTGTCGGTGTTGTTGTTTGCTGCCATGGTGGAAATTTTGAGGGTTTTTGATTATGGATCAAAGCTCTTACACCATATGAAGGTAAGAAGACTGAATGATTATTATTGACGTAGGGAGTTTACATTTATACAGAATGTACGATAGTATAAAAGGTAATATTTACAGAGTTATGATGATTGATCACAATCCAAGATTGCAGTGATTTGATTGATTATATTCTGATTCCCTATACTCTGCATGGTTCTCCAAAGAACGGTTTGCCTAACGAACCATGCAGAGTGTGTTGGTGCCTGCCTAGCAATGAATTAGCCTCAGTTTGGTTGGGACAACTCTGTATTAGCTCTGTAACTCCTTCGGTTATACAGTCGAAGCAATCCTTTGTTTCTGATCCGGGGATGCATAAGCCCATTGCGAAGACTTGGTTTGGTTCCTGTCCAATGAAAGAGTTGTAGGAAAAGGCATCTCCAGCCGTAACGTTTAGAGGCAAGAGACAAGAGGATGAGTAGGTTTGAGTCGTAAGTAGAATTGGGTCTGAAAGTCCCTGCACTGTCCTCGAACATTTGTCCAGACACGGAAACAAAACTGAAACGAGGATGACCAATAAGATCGGCAAGAGATTGTTTCTAACCAATTTTTGAAAAAAAAAATCATTTGTTTCTTGTATTGGAAGGGTCAAAGCTAAATAGGCTTGAGTTCTTGGATTTGTCAATACTGGAGGCTCAAAAATACATCATGTTGGCAATTATTAAAAGGCTTTAGATACGTGAAGTCACTAGTAAATGTTAATTAAATTGAACAGGTACAACTCTCGACTATAAAAAATATTCATTTATAGAGTTTCGTATGTATATTCAATAAAGATTGGAGACAATCTAGATGGATGCAGTAATCAAAAGAAGAGAATGAAAACGGTATAAAAATCTTTCATGTTGAACAATATAATTTTATTCTTAGGTCTCTGAGTGTTCAAAAAAAAAAAAAATTCTTAAGAATTGAAATCATGTATTATTATATGGGAAAATTGCCATTCACGACTTATTTCAAATGCAAAAGTACTCAAACTTTAATCAAATGTAAAATTAACATAAAAGGTTATTGAAATTACAACCAGTCTATTGTGAACAAACAAAAAAACCAAAATTTTTTTACGTTTCTAACCCCCGTAAGTCGTCTGTCCGGAAAGTCGTCTGGACTAGTTCTAGTTAGAAATAATTTAAAATTTTTGTAAAAAATATTTGGGAAAATTGTCAAATATGACTCACAACTTGATTTCAAATGCAAAAGTAAACCCAAACTTGAATCAAATGCAAAAGTAACCTAAAAGGCTATTGAAATTACAACCAGCCCCTTGTGAACAAACAAAAAAATCGAATTTTTTTTACGTTTCTAACCCGTGTAAATCGTCTGTCCAGATGACTTTACAGTAAGTCGTCCAGACGACTTACTGGAACGACGACTTACTGGAAAATCTTCTGAACTAGTTCTACTTAGAAATAATTTAATTTTTTTGTAAAAAATATTTTGATAAGTGAAAAATTGAAATCATGTAATTAACATATGTTTTAAGAGATATAAATTAAGATATAACAAAAGTTAATTGTTTTCAACATAGATAAGTGAAAGTAGTAAGTCATGATATTCTTTGGTTTAAGTTTTGCCAACATATGTTGTAGTATTGTATGTGTTCTTAGGGTTAGATTTTGGAATGCATAAATGTTTTTTTTGAAAACTTTAAAATTTACCTAAGTGTGTTTATTTCTGTGTATAGCAAACACTATTTAAGTATAACTACGACTTTATAACGTGGTTAGTTAGTTAATTTAGTCAATTTTGTTTATGGGTTAAATTTAGGGTCTGGGTAGTAAGTCGTCTGATGTACAGTATTCAACAGACGACATACTAGTAAGTCGTCCAAACCAGACCGAACCTTTAATTTTTCAATGTACTTTTAAACCTAACCGGATTATTTACCGGACATATATAAGGTGTTTTTTTTATTCACTGTTTCGCGAAATTCAGAAAACATTAACGCCGTTTCTCTCAAAGGCGATTTCGAAGGCGATTTTTGTCTATTCTCTCTAATCCATCGTTCTCACCGACGGTTATCTCTCCGCCGTTATCACCGTCGTTCTCACCACCGTTGTCACAGCCGCTTCCTCTATTTAAGATCTGAGAGGAAACCCTAGTGCACATTCTCTCAGAGGCGTCTCGTTGAACTCCACCACCGGTAATTTATATCTCTTACTGTCGAGTGATTGATTGAGGAAAAGATGAACATAAAACGTTGTCTCTATCAATTTATACACTCTTTCTTTTTTTCACGTCTATTTGTGCAGATATATAACCGCTATGTCGAATGCGACTATATGTTCTCCGAATTTTCAGGTCGGCTTTAAAATGGTCTACTGGAAGTCTTGGAAGACTTATAATTAAGTCGTCTGCAAAATCTTCTAGCTAGACGACTTAATTTAAGTCTTTCAGCTGGAAAACTTGCCAGACGACTTAATTGTAAGTCTTTGATTGTTTTGAGATGGTTGACTTAATTATAAGTCTTTGACTGTTTTTAGTTGGTTGTCTTTGATTGTTTTGCAGGAAAAAAAAATGGATATACCAGAACTCCCCCGTAGGATACATACATTAGGGGAAGAGCCCACCGCAATGCATAGCATTTCGTATCATACTTGTTAGACGTTGCATGCTGCTTTAAAGAAAGCTCTTCATGATGACGAATATGAAGAGCTGAAGGAGTCAAAGTTGGGAGTTTTCATCAAGTTCCAAGAGCTGGGATTTGGTTGGGCTTCAAGGCTGGTTCACTACATACTCGGTTTCCAGCTGGACATAAAGAAAAATATGAGCTGTGGAGTCTCGTTGGTCCAGAATCTGTGTGGTTTTCACTGTTAGAGTTTGAAAACCTCACTGGTCTAAACTGCGAGTACATCGAAGACCTTGAGAGACCTCACTGTGTTGTTACAAACGAGTTTACTTCTTTCTGGGAGGTGTTGGGGAGATGTTGGGAGTTCATGTCGAAGCTGGGCCGTCTACTCAGGAGATAATAGCAGCATTTGAGAGATGCGAAGGGTGGTCTCGGGATGATCGCAATCGGCTCGCGTACCTTGCCATCTTCATTGGTTACATTGAAGGGAGAAAGTATTCAACCCCTACACGGGTTAGTCTCGCAAGGCTAGTGATGAAGGTAGAACGGTTTGAGAATTATCCATGGGGGAGAGTCGCGTTTAAGGTGCTGATGGACTCTGTGAAGGGCAAAGATATTTTGGGTTGTTACACTATTAATGGGTTTGCGCAAACTCTCT
>NC_027748.1:10356780-10358072 GCF_000695525.1 Brassica oleracea var. oleracea
TCCAGCTGGAAGACTTTACAGACGACTTAATTATAAGTCGTCTACTAAGTCGTCCAGCTGGAAGACTTTCCAGACAACTTAATTAAAAGTCGTCTGCGAAGTCTTTTCTTTACATCTTTCTTAATCCGTCAAATATCTAAGTTCATATCTTCTATTTACTGCAGACTAGGGTGATTAACTTTGTTCAGAAGGACATTGGTGAAATGTTTCCAAAATGGGAGTTTTATGTTGAGGACACGCCTGCAGAGAACATAATTAAACTCATATTTGTGAAGAAACCGTGGAAGTGGACCATGGATTGCTGGGAAGTCACCGGTACTTGGGTCAATACAAAGCCGGCGGTTGTGAGTCCAGCGAAGAAAAATGTAGTGAAGGAAGACAGCCCAAGACCTCAGAAGAAACCTCATAAAGAGGCTAGCGAAGAGGCTAGTGAAGAGGCAGCTGCAGTGGCTAGTGAAGAGGCAGCAGCAAAGGCTAGTGAAGAGGTTCATACGACTGTTGGTTGGTTGACCAAAGAGGATATTAAAACCACGTTCAAGGACATAGTTGATGCCATGAGGGAAATGTTTGGGACGTGCCTTAAGTAGATCAAGTATCTGTCGGAAAGGGTGGAAGCTGTGGAGAAGAAGGTTGGTATCACCACAAAACGGAAAGGAACATCAGCTCAAAACACTACCCCTCCTAAACCGACGCTCGAACCCGGGGTTAGTAACGAATCCTCTCCCAACAAGAGATTGATTAGACAAAGTCTTAAGAATAAAAGCTGAAAAGTTGCATTTGCTTTGTTTCTTGTATGTCAGAACATGTGTGCTTTGTTTATAGTGTATGAAATGGATCTTTGGACAAAGTCATTGGTTATTATTGTTTGAAATGGATCTTCGGTTATTATCGTATAAACCCATCTTGTTTATTGCTGAGTGAAAGTGTTAATGGGACGAACGCGGGAAGGAAGAGCTTGCCGGAGGATAAAGGTCTAGATGTGCCCGCAGATGCTAGTTCCTCGAAAGATAAAGCTCCAGAACCGAGCCTTGTTCTATTGGACAAAAATCAATCCACTGTTTCGGATTTACAGAAGGAGGATGCTAGATATCTGGAAAAGAAGGATGTTGCTTTGGCACTTTGCCGTGCAAAGAGTGATCGAACAAGGAAACTTGCTGCCTCACAGCAATTTCCTTATACAGCAAACAGCACGGCCAAAGTGATCATTCCAAACAAAAAGATTTATCCAGGCTATAATCCTTTTGCATCAATTTTCAAGAAGAAGTTGAAGGAGCTCGCTGATTGGTTGAAAA
>NC_027748.1:10358152-10359397 GCF_000695525.1 Brassica oleracea var. oleracea
ATTGCTTTTCAACATTTTGTGTTTGCAGTCATTATAGAACACCTCTTAATAAAAAACCACGTACAAGTAGAACTTGGTGGTATCAAATCCTCCGGACCTCCTTAGAGTGGCTGGAGGCCTGTGTAAGTCTTATGCTATGACTTAGATGACTTACTGATAAGTCTTCTTTGTAGACGACTTACCAATAAGTCGTCTACGTAGAAGACTTACCAATAAGTCATCTACGTAGAAGACTTACCAGACGACTTACTGGAGGTACGACGCTAACCCACAACATTTCAGGAGCGAGAGAATGTGCTTCCTTGATCATCTCTTTGCTCAGCAATGGAGATTCAACTTCAAGGATTTTAAGGACTCGAAGCCCGATCAAAACGGTTTAGGAAGAAGACTCCCTGGTGGGGCGTGGAATTATTATGCATGCACTATACCATCATTTTGCCAATCGAACAAGGTTTGGGGGACGGATATTGATGATGTCTATGCGCCAGTGAACTACAACGACACTCATTGGATTACTATGTGAATATTGATCCCTAAGAGGCACATAGTCGTCTGGGACAACATTTGTTCCAGTATCTCCCCAGAAGAACTCGATGTGGTAATGGAGCATTTTCTTTACATGGTCACTTATCTGCTTGTTGAGTGCGCTTCCTCAGACGAACAATGTGCCCAATACAGCCTGGAGCCATTCATATATGAGAGACTGACCAATATACCTCCGGCCCGAGCTGGTGATTGTGGCGTGTACTCTCTAAAGTACATTGAATGTCATGCTCTTGGGATAAAGTTTAGTAGAAAAGACTTTGCTAAGCCCAACGGGAAGACTATGAGGGATAAGATGGCGGTGGATATATTTCAAGAGCTTCCTGACGCGCATGAGTTCAAAAACAAGGACAATGATGCCAACCTAGGTGCGTATGAGGGGTGATAAACAGGCTACGTTAGATTATTTGTATGATAGATTAGGCTGATGTGTGTATTTGAACTTGATCCCTATTTTGTAACCTATAAGTTGTCTGGATAAGTAGTCTGGAAAGTCTTCTGTGCAGTGACCTTTTGTAACCATTCGGATAATATAAATGGCAAGACCTTCTTAAATTTGTTTGGTAGTGCAATTTGACAAAAAAGTTGACACATATAAGTTCATAACACAAAATTGTAATACATAGACTAAACACTGGATGACTAACTGGACGACCTTCTGGACTACTTACTTGAAGGTCTTCTGGAAGACTAAACACTGGA
>NC_027748.1:10360690-10360913 GCF_000695525.1 Brassica oleracea var. oleracea
TCCAACACGATCAATGAAAAGCCTACCAACATACTTCGGAGTACAGTGTCTCCGCTGAGCGAGTCGGTCTCCCACTGAGCATGCATGTTTTTCCACATACTTTGTTACCCAAAACTTGTTTGTCTCATGTTTCACACTCGCTCTGATCTTCCATTGACAACTACTAACCGGACATGTTGTCACAAGGAGAGTTTTCGTTGACTTGTATATTCTGAAGGAGAAC
>NC_027748.1:10361008-10361799 GCF_000695525.1 Brassica oleracea var. oleracea
TTCAAAACACATATCATCATCTTCCTCATCCTCATCTTCAACCTTTCCATAAACACTGTAATCCTCACCATTCTCGTCCGCTTCAGCAACAATAGAGATATCAACATCATCATCCTCCCCCATCATCCTCCTCCCCATCATCCTCCTCTCCATCGTCCACCTCCCCATCATCCTCCTCCCCATCATGATTTTCATCTTCAACCAAATCATCATCATCATCTTCAAAACATTCATCAGCTTCATCATCTTCTTCCCTGAACTCTGAAGCCGTTTCCACCTTGCTACAGCTTGATACACAAAGCCGTACTCCATGTGTTTTGGTTATCTCGAGGGGTGTCTGGAGCCAGCATCATTTATGCTGGTAATGAATAGGTTATCTCCACAGATTATGTGCTCATGTCCGGGTTATAATCTTCTTGAGCCATTGCAAGAAGTTCAGCATGTGTCGAACCTTCCCCCCAAAAAATGATTCTCGCTCCTTTGACATTATCAACCACAAAATCCCAACGGTAATCTTTCAACAACCATTCTCCATACACTGCATGTAACTGACGCATCATCTACAAAAATTCAAAATAAAACACAGTAGTAAACATAGAGAGAATGAAAGTTTACTAAACATTGACGCAGAGGACATACCAGTAAGTCGTCTGGAAGACTTACCAGTAAGTCCAGCTTTGTTTGTTAAAAAAAAAAATCTAGTCGTCTAGGATAAAACGGGTTAGTTTTGCATTTGACCGAATTGTGTTAGATATTTGACTTTTCCTGGACGACTTACTGTCGTCTCTACT
>NC_027748.1:10361939-10375546 GCF_000695525.1 Brassica oleracea var. oleracea
TCCGAGATAAGCAAGGTTTGACCAGAATCTAGGAAATAATTTTGGACGACTTTGCTTATCCTGGATGACTTTCAAGTAAGTCGTCTTACTTGATTACTTCCGCGTAAGTCGTTTAGGAAAAGTTGATTTAGGTTTTATTTTCCTATTGCAAAAGTAACCTGAGACGACTTACGTCTAGCTTTAATAAAATATTGAAATTTTTGTTTTCCCGGAGACGACTTGCTGATAAGTCGTCCAGGAAAAGTCAAATATCTGACACAATTCGGTCAAATGCAAAACTAACCCGTTTATCCTAGACGATTTACCAGTAGACTTACCCGTAAGTCTTCTACAGCCAGACTACTTACGGATAAGTCTTATACGCGAACAGATCTGGTAAAAAATTTCAATTTCATACCTTAAACTAGTGAGATGACTTCCTTAGCACACAAAGTCTTCTCCAACCACCCAGAACCTCAAACGAAAGTAACCCACCAAGAATAGTATGCTTGAATGGCTCTATCAACCATAAAAAAATTTGAATCAAAACTTTGAGTTTTTTGGATGAATATGGAGACAAAGTGAAGGAAATATTGTTTTTAGTTCATAATAAGTGAGAAAGAGAGAGTGTAAATCGATTTGAGGTGCATTAAGAGCTTCAAATTGGTAGTTCATGGTGGTTGGTGTATTGATTGTAATGACAATCTTGTAAATACTTGAAGATGATGAGGTTGAAACAGTAAAAATGTCATTTTCGTAAAAAAAAGAAAACTAATGGCATTTTCGTGAATAATATGAATTTGTGGGGTGAATAGGACAAAAAAAAATCCAAGAAAAACATGAGCTAGTTGTATGTTTGACTTTGAGTTTTGAGTCAATTTTGCAAAAACATTATATTAATGATGTACACAAGGCTACGTACTCAAATGTAATAATCTCCCATAATTGGACGCATGACCAGCCCTGGTTGGATATGTTAGTACTATTATTTTAAAAATCGTTGACGATACTCGCCAATAAGAAGTTAACATTGAATTGTAAGAAATTGCATCTTTTACACATAACGTATAGGCTTGGCTAATGGCAGGGCTGGTCCAGGTTTAAAGCTGGATGAAATATTTGCATAGGTACCCAATATTTTTTCGAAAAAATTATATGAATGCAAGCCCTTAAATTTATTAAAAAAGTTTCCAAATTGGTGAAAAAAAGTTTTATGAATTTTTTTACTAAAACACTTAGGACCCCCAAAATCTCAGGACCGGTGCTGACTAAACATTTCATCACATTTATTAAAAACTATATGGAAAGCATGAATGTTTCTAGGTAAAACTAGATGAAACATTTCTTTAGAACCCCAAACTTTTTTAAAGAAAATTATATGAATATAGATCCCTAAATTTATAGAAAAAAGTTCCCAAATTTGAAAAAAAAATTATTGAAATTTTTACTAAGTCCACTGAAGCCAAAAAAAATCTCTGGACTCAATAGAAGAAAAAATCTCTGGCTAATGGCTTTCTATCACATTTATTAAAGACTCGATAGAAGAAAAAATAAACAAACACGAAGGAAAGGAATAAGAACGAACTGGAGATATGTCTGCTTGTGCCTCCTTTTGTTCTGTTTTCCTCATTGCCTTACTAGCGAGCTTAAGATCTTATGCACAGCAACCAGACCCTACTTACATATACCATCTTTGTCCAAACACGACAACTTACTCCCGAAACAGCACATACTCTTCCAACATTAGAACTCTTTTGTCCTCTCTTTCTTCCAACAGCCGTTCTTCCTCTACCGGATTTTACAGCACAGCGGCAGGTCAAAGCCCTGATTTGGTGTTCGGCCTTTTCCTTTGCCGGGGGGATCTCCCGCCAGAAGTCTGCGGTAATTGTGTCGTCTTTGCTGCCAGCGACACTCTCAAAAAATGTCCAGAGGAGAAGATTGGGTTGATATGGTACGACGAGTGCATGCTTCGATACTCTGACCGGAATATCTTCTTGGAATCTTCACTCCAAAATGGAACAAACGGAATACTCATGTGGAACACTAGAGATGTTCCAAGAAACCAGTCAGATCGGTTTCGTGATGTAGTGTTCTCTTTGATGAACAAGTGTGCAAACGAGGCTGTTAATAGTTCAAAAAGGTTTGCGGTTAGCAAGTCCAACTTCACATCGGTTGAGACACTTTATGGGCTGGCTCAGTGCACACCCGATTTGACTAGTGGCGATTGTTTTAATTGTCTACAACGGACTATCAGTTCATTACCCACAGCCCAAATTGGGGGAAGACTTCTTATGCCGAGTTGTAACTCAAGGTACGAGCTCTACAAATTCTTCGAAGAAACTGCCACAGCAATACCTCAACCTCCTAAACCTCAGTTCGATTCAGCTCCTCCACCGCCTTCCCAAGAAGCTGGTCTGAATATTCACTTTCCTTTGATTACATGTTTCAACACAACTTTTCTTGTGAGAGATTCAAGACTTGCATGCTAGAACAAGCGTTCATATGTAATCTGACTCTTTTGTCATAATCATATTTTTTTTTCTTTTTTTCTTTTTTTTTTTGTGAATACAGGAAAAGGCAGAAACTCATCTGTCATAGCAATCGCTGTTGTTGTTCCAATCACAGTCATTTTTGTTCTTCTCGTAGCTGTTTTCATTTTCTGGGCTAAAAAGAAAAGGAGAACTTATGAGACGGAACCACTTGCTGAAGGTAAAAAGTGAATTGATAAACTATGCATTCTCAGGTTGAATGATTATTCTGTTGTAATCCAGATGTTAAATGTTTTGACAGATAGGGACGATATTACAACTGCAGGGTCACTTCAGTTTGATTTTAAGGCAATTGAGGCAGCAACTGATAAGTTTTCTGAAACTAACAAACTTGGTCAAGGTGGATTTGGGCAAGTCTACAAGGTATTACCATTGCATAGGGCTTCAGATGTAATTGATTATATAATAAAATAAATTTCATAACACATTAAGATAAAGTAGGTTTAGAGTTATAAAAACTTGAACATGTTCTAAATTGTGTAAACCTTTGTCAAAAGCTTCAACTTCTCTCAATATCAAATGGTGTAAATCTTTATAGTAGAAAGCGAAAGAAGGCTTAGTTGTTTGACAAAGTACTTACATGTAATTCAACTCGGCAACTCCATCAGTGTACTCTGTTTTTCCTCTGTTTAATCATATTACTCGCATGTATTTTTGAGCATTTAAGATGTGTGGTAGTAAGTAGGATAACCTACTCACTTAAAGAATCTTTCTATAATCGCCACACCATCACACACAATTTCCAACTCAACAAAGCTGCAGAATAGAAAGAACTGTACTTATCTTTAATTACATTTCTCCATTTGGACTTCTTCATTAATCTTACTGATAATTCCCACACTGACTTATTCTTTGTAAAACAACTTATTATTGCTTATAGGGTACCTTTCCTAGTGGAATACAAGTTGCGGTGAAGAGGTTATCTAAAACATCAGGACAAGGTGAAAGAGAGTTCGAGAACGAAGTTGTTGTTGTGGCAAAACTTCAGCATAGAAATTTGGTAAGGCTACTTGGTTTTTGTTTGGAAGGGGAAGAAAAGATACTTATCTATGAGTTTGTGCCCAACAAAAGCCTTGATTACTTCCTTTTTGGTAAGCTGAGTTCAATACCTAACCTAATATATCATTTGCAGATTTCATGCCGTTTAGAAAAAATATATATTAAAATATGCATGTGCAGACTCTACGATGCAGAACCAGCTGGACTGGAAAATACGGTACAAGATCATTAAAGGAACTGCTAGAGGGATTCTATATCTTCATCAAGATTCACGACTCACAATCATTCATCGTGATCTCAAAGCCGGTAACATCTTACTGGACGCTGATATGAACCCGAAAGTTGCAGATTTTGGAATGGCAAGAATATTTGGAATGGACCAAACGGAAGCCAATACGAAAAGAATAGTTGGAACCTAGTAAGCTTTACTGTTCCATTATATGCCTATGTAGACAGTAATAATGCTTTTATTAACTTAACATTTCAAGAATATCGGCAGTGGTTATATGTCTCCGGAATATGCAATGTACGGCCAATTCTCCATGAAATCAGATGTGTACAGTTTTGGAGTATTAGTTCTTGAGATTATAAGTGGTAAAAAGAACAACAGTCTCTATCAAATGGATGGTGCCGCTGGCAATTTAGTTACATATGTGAGTATACACCCTTACTACTTTCATTTACTTATTTTGCTTTATTTAACAGTGACCAACGTTTTGGTTATTAAAATCTTTCATAGACATGGAGTCTATGGAGCAATGGATCGCCATTAGAGCTCATGGATGCATCATTTCGAGATAATTATCAAACAGAAGAAGTTACGAGATGCATTCATATCGCTTTACTATGTGTTCAGGGAGAAGCTGAAGATCGTCCAACCATGCCAGAGATCGTCCAGTTGCTCACTACTAGCTCCATCGCTCTCACTTTGCCTCGACCACCTGGATTGTTCTTCCGAAGTAAGCATGAACAAGTAAGAGTGGATCCTAGTATTGACACGTTTGCCATGGGTTCTGTGGACGGGGCTTCCATTACTCAAGTAGCTCCTCGTTGAAAACAAAATTATTCATAAATAGAAATTGATTTGAAATAATGATTGAAGACTGTTACGTATAAGATTTAGAGACTCATGAATATTTCGTCCCAACCTTGTTTTTTTTCCTATGAGGTATTCAAGACCTTTTGTAGTCTACCTTTTAAGTGACGATCTTGGGTATAGTGTTGTGATATACGCTATATCTGTTGTAATTACTGTATTCCAGCACTTTTGGAAAGTAGGTTAAGCACTCGTCCTATAATATTATTTGAAAACTCATTTTCCAACATGATGAGCTCAAATTTACTCTCACGATAGTTTATTATTTTGATACCTTTAACGAATTGAGTTATATAATTGTTTATTAATTTTTTATTTTCTTTTTATTAATAAAAAGAAAACTATATGATTATACCATTTGATAGTATACAGTTTTTATTTTTACAAAAAAAATTCCGCACATTTTTGCAAATTTCTTTTCTTTTTACATTATAAATTCTTAATCCTAATACTATTTGCATGCCTCCAAAATCAAATTTATTTTTTATTAATAAAAAGGAAACTATATGATTATACCATTTGATAGTATACAGTTTTTATTTTTACAAAAAAAATTCCGCACATTTTTGCAAATTTCTTTTCTTTTTACATTATAAATTCTTAATCCTAATACTATTTGCATGCCTCCAAAATCATTAATAAAGAACTGGTTCTAATAAATTTATGTATTGAACTATCAATATAAATATAAATTATCAAGTCAATTATCTATCGTTCACAGAATTTTTTTTTTTTTTTTGGCATCAAAGAAAACTTTATTAAGCTAGTGGTTCAAACAGGCAAGCTTAATGGGCTAGCCATGGGGGAGCCTGTTCTCCAATGAAACAGAAGTCTGAGGCTCGTGATCGTCCTGCCCTAGAGAGACAGTCCGCACGGCCATTGTCAGAACGACAAATAAAAATAACAGAGGTAGAAGAGAGCTCTGAGCATAGAAAATCAATTTCGTCTAGTTCAGGCCCAAGAGCCGGCCATTCCTGTGGAGTATTGATATGACGAACTAGCTGTTGGCAGTCGGATTCAAAGCGAGCTTCGCAGATTCCCAACTTCCTCGTCTCTCTCATTGCCCAAGACAAGCTTTCGGCCTCAGCATGTAACGGCGAAGCTACTAGGGGACCCTTTTTTAGTCCAACTAATTTCACATGATTATCTTCCAACAGAATGAACCCTAGCCCCGCTCCTTCCTCCTTCTCCTTCCAGGATGCATCCACTTGGCATCTCCATTTACATACAGGGGGTTGCAACTCAACTGCTTGACTCGCAGGTTCTTCCGTTGGTCCTGCTGCGTCGATCTCCTCCACAATCTGAGCAATACGCCATGCTTCTGCTTCCCTACTCGCAATGTGGAGCGTGTCGACAGGCGAGACGTCTTTAGCGTTGAAACATTTCTCATTACAAGCCTTCCATATGTACCAAATCAGCCATGGGCAATTTTGTATACTCCGTTTGGTATCAACGTATTGGCTGCATATCCAAGTAGGGTATCCACGTTTGAGTAAACAGAAGAGCACGAGAAGACACCCGGAGAAAATGGTATCGATGACAGTGCCAAACATTGTACGGCTGGTGGACATTCAAAAATGATATGGTTGATTGTCTCCTGGTCCATGCCGCATCTCTGGCACACTGCATCATTCCCACAATGTATCTCTTTCAGTTTGCTCGCCGAGGTCACATAACCTGATACCACGTTCCATAGGAAGTGTTTTATCTTCCTTGGGCATTGTAGTTTCCAGATCGCCTTTTTTAAAGCTGTCGTGCTTGGTTCCATAATCCCTTTGAGTTCTTTTTTCTTCCTCTGTTTCACTGAAATAGCGTAACCCGACCGGACGGTGTATTTTCCAGAGCTTGTGAAGCTCCAAGTGTAATCATCTCGTCGTCCAGTTCTACTCACTTTGATGGACAAAACTTTAGGAACATCAGTCGCTGCAATAAACTCATTAACGAGTTGTATATTCCACTCCTTCCTCTCAAAGTCGATCAAATGATGCACCTTTAAACCCTTATCGAAGTTTGCAGAGCGCGGGATGGCAGGCCTAGCAGGTGTATCTGGTATCCATAGATCGTCCCACACCCTTGTCTCTGCCCCCGATCCAATAGTTCTCCGTAGACCGTCCTGGAGAACATGTTTCGCTGCCATAAGACTATTCCAGCCGAAGGATGGGTTGTTAGCCTTTGCCGTGGTAAGCGGGTTCGAGTGTCTATAGTATCTACCTTTCAAGACCCTCGCCAGAAGTGAGTTCGGTCTTGTGAGTAGACGCCAGACTTGTTTGGCAAGCAATGCTAGGTTGAAATCTCGAAAATTCCGGAAACCCAACCCGCCTTCTTCCAATGGCACACAAATTTTATCCCAAGCTACCCAGTGTAGACCTCGGTTATTATTTCTTGTACCCCACCAGAAACACGCCACAGTGGCGGAAAGTTTGTTACATATCTCTATGGGAAGAAGATAGCAGGACATTACATATGTTGGTATGGCTTGGGCTACTGATTTTATTTGAACTTCCTTGCCTCCTTTAGATAGCAATCTGCCCGACCATGAGTTTATTCTCCCATTCACACGATCCTGCACGAATGAAAAAACTTGTTTCTTCGAACCACAGATTTTCTCTGGCATTCCCAAGTACATGCCCATCCCACCTTCTTTGGTAATACCAAGTGATCTTTTCTGATCTGATTTTGTGGACGCTATGACCTTAGAACCGAACAGAACTGAAGATTTTTCTTTATTCAGTTGTTGTCCTGAGGCGAACCCATAGACGTCAATGATTCGAACCAGTTCTTCACATTGGGATTGCTCTGCTCTGCAAATGAAAAGGCTGTCATCTGCGAACAAAAGGTAAGATATCGCTGGACTTTCTCGTGCGACTTTTATCCCAGTTATCTTCTTCATCTCTTCAGCCTTCCTAATATGAGAAATCAAGACTTTGGTGCAGAGGATAAAGAGAAAGGGTGAAAGGGGGTCCCCCTGGCGAAGATCTCGAGAAGGCTTGATATGGCCCTTTGCTTCTCCATTAATCAAGACCTGGTACGACACTGAAGAAACAAATTTCATAATCAATTGTACCCACTGCGCATCAAACCCAAATTTCAAGAGCAAAGCTTCCATAAAGTTCAATTCCACACGGTCGTATGCTTTGCTCATATCGGTCTTGATCGCCAGAAATTTTCTTTACAGCTCTGGTTTGTCCTCAGGGCATGGAACATTTCCTGTGCCACGAAGATGTTATCTGTGATCAGTCGTCCAGTCACAAAGGCTGACTGCGTCTCCGAAATAATACTTGGTAGTATTCTTTTTAGTCTGTAGGATAGTATATTCGATATAATCTTATACCCGACGTTACACAAGCTAATGGGTCTAAACTCCGTCATAGATGTTGGCCTCTCCATTTTTGGTATTAAGCATATGTTGGTCTGGTTAAATCTATTTATAAGAAACTATGTTTTTCTTTTGTTGGAAAACAACTTCATAGTTTCTATCATAAAATTTTGTTCTTCGTTAGATATATTCAAGATCAAAATAAACATCACGAGGTTTTGAAAAGAATATCTTAAAGAGTTTGTTTCCGTGGAGATGGTTTTAATTGATGATGAGATAATTTTTAAAACTCATATTTTTTTTAACTTCTGCTGATTCTACAATTATAAAAATCAAAATTGAAGAAGAAGAACCATATGTGCTAGAAAGGAAACGTCTTTTGTAGTTCACATGGATCAAGATCTTCCAGTTTGGTTCACAGAGTCAATATGAGTCTGTAAAGTTGATGACAAAAAAAAAAGAAACGTATTCATGCAATAAATAAAAGTAATGACTTAGTTAAGAATTTCGAGAAAAAAATTGGTAACTCAAAAATAATTAACACGTTTAAGATCAACTTTCACACTGGTGATTTTTAACATTTTAAAAACAAGTATCATGGTCAAGTTGAATATACGGCACAAATAATTATAACACTACAACTATATAACTTATAAATAATTTTTTTTATTAAAGATAACAAAAAAAAGGAAAATAAATACAACTAAAAGTAATAAAATATTACCCAAAATTATTATATTTTAGTGATGTCAAAAAAATATTATTATATTTTAGTTTCTTAAGAATATTCATGACCGCCCATAGGTGCGGGTGAGTCACGTAGTACATATATATATACTTGTAGTCATCATATGGAATAATACAGAAAACCTTTTACCCTATCTCTCCGTATGATTTGACTGCAGCGGATAACTCAGGAGCTGTGATCTCCCATCTGATTCTGAAGAGCAACAACTATGATGAGTGGGCTTGTGGTTTTCGCACAGCTCTTCGTTCAGGAAAGAAGTTCGGGTTCCTGGATGGAACCATACCCCAACCTGCGGCAACTTCACCAGATCTGGAGGATTGGTGGACTATCAACGCTTTGATCGTTTCATGGACGAAGATGACGATTCATCCAGATTTGTTGACAAACATATCGCACCGTGATGTAGCGATAGAACTATGGGAACACATAAGGAAGATGTTCTCGGTATCTAATGGGCCGAGGAATCAGAAGATGAAGGCTGATTTAGCAACCTGCAAACAGAGTGGTATGTCGGTGGAGACGTATTATGGGAAGCTCAACAAGATTTGGGACAACATAAACAACTACAGACCACACATGTACATGCGGTCGCTGCCAGTGTAATCTTGAAGAACAACAGAATAAAGACAGAGAGGATGACATGGTTCATCAGTTTTTGTACGGTCTTGATGATACACACTTTCATACGATTCGATCAAGCTTGACTTATCGGGTACCTCTGCCAAGTCTCAAAGAAGTCTACTACATCGTCAGACAAAAGGAAGATGTCTTTAAAAATCGACATATTGTCGAAGATAAGCCAGAGATCACGGCGTTTGCAGCTCAGAAGCGACTTCGTTACAAAACAGAGGATCGAGAAAGACAGGGCCTATGTAGGCACTGTAATCGTGGAGGGCATTCATCTGATAACTGCTTCGTCGTCATAGGTTACCCGGAGTGGTGGGGCGATCGGCCTAAGGGAAGGTCAAACCAACAGATCAATCAAAGAGGCCGCGGCAGAGCATCATCAAACAATGGTGGCCAGTATCGAGGATCCACAACCTATGCTAATGCACCTCATGAGTCTGCTAATAGTGTCATCACAGAGAGGGACAGAGATGCAGTTACTGGCCTCACTGATGATCAATGGAGTGGGGTCATGAAACTAGTAAATGCTGGGAAGAGCGTCGCTCAAGACAACACAAAGCCATCTTCATCTGAGACATTAACAGGTATGACTTCTTGCTCCTCGTCTTGGATTTTGGATAGGGGAGCTTCGCACCATATGACTGGAAAATTGGATTTGTTGACTGATCTGCGAAGTATTGCACCGGTTTTGGTTATCTTGGCTGATGGTAATAAGAAAATAGCTGTTAAAGAAGGAACAATTTGTCTTGGGGGCCTGTGTTTAAAAAGGCGCTCGCCTTTTGCGCCAAGGCCCAAGGTGCACTCAGGTGACAGGCCCATCGCCATGGAACCCCGAGGCGAGCCTAGCTCCCCAAGGCGCTCGCCTAGGTGCGCTTTGGCCATAAGGCGGTGGCTTCAAAGGCGATGCAAAGGCGCGCCTTGGAGACCCTATGTTAACCGGCACTAAACCAGGTACGAAACCAAACCCTACTTTAACTAATTAACCAATCTTATAACAAAACGTCAAAAATACTCATCAAAACCCTAGCTCCCTCTTCAAAGTTAAAACCAAACGTCAAAAATTCTCACAAAACATAGATCTCACGGCGTTTTGCTTAAGGTTAGAGTATTATCTACTCTTCTCTAGTCTCATAGGTTCTTCTTCTTATTATTATGACTACTTGGGTTTCTTGGTTACAGTCTAGAATGCACTGCGATTGCTTATCTCTGTAATTTTGGTGCTTCTTTTCTTTTATACACTAAGTGATTGACGCTTACGTAATCGACGCTTACTAATATATTGTAGCTTGAGGACTCCTGTGATCAAGTTGATGTATAATCTTTGTTTGTAACTGAAACAAATCTAATATATATTGAAATTCATTTTTAACATGTATTTTATTGCTCTTTAGGGTATAGTTTGTGTTTGCATGTTCTTTACGTTATTGAATGCTTTATTTGCATGTTCATCATCATAGTAATTTAGTTTTTGTTATTTTCAAGTGGTCTTCAAGGCGAGCGCCTCGGTGCGCCATGGCGCAGGGCGCAAGGCACAGACCTCATTGCCATGGAGCGCCATGCGCCTTTTTAAACACAGCTTGGGGCAGTAGTTCTTAAGTCAGTTTTCTATGTCAAGGAACGATTTGATATCTGTTGGGCAAATGATGGATGAAAATCGTTGTGTTGTGCAAATTGCTGATCACTTTCTTGTCATTCAGGACCGTGCTACGAGGACAGTGATTGGAGTTGGTAAACGAGAGGCTGGAAGTTTCTATTTTCGTGGAGTGGAACATGTAGCTGCAGTGTCTGCACGTGACGAGGAGTCTTCTCTCTTGTGGCATAAGCGATTTGGACATGCTTCACCGAAATCTCTTAGTTCGCTTCCTGTAATTGGTGTTTCAACTTCTAGTGATTTTTCAGTTGATTCTTTTGAGACATGTATGCAAGCCAAACAAACTCGCGATTCTTTTCCTATCAGTCATAATAAAAGTTTGAAAATTTTCCAGCTTATACATTGCGATGTCTAGGGACAGTATCGAACGCCATCCCACACGGGTGCTCGATATGTTTTTACAATAGTTGATGATTTCTCAAGAGGTGTTTGGGTATATTTGATGGTCAAAAAAAGTGAAACACAGAAACATTTGCGAGATTTTTCGGCTCTTGTGGAACGCCAATATGAAACAAAAATCAAGATAGTTAGAAGAGATAATGAAACAAAATTCATGTGTATGAAGGAATTCTTTTCCCAGCAGGGAATTCACCATGAAAATTCTTGTGTTGGTACACCAAACCAAAATGGAAGAGTAGAAACTAGAACGAAAGCATCAGCATATCCTCAATGTTGCTCGTGCTTTGCGATTCCAATCATCACTACCGATTGAGTTTTGGGGTGAGTGTATCCTCACAGCCGGTTATCTTATTAACAGAACTCCCTCTGTCATCTTACACGGCCAAACACCATATGAGAGACTGTATGAAAAGCAACCTAACTATGATCATCTACGCGTGTTTGGTTCTTTGTGCTACGCTCATAATCAATATACAAAAGGAGACAAGTTTGAGTCACGAACACGGCACTGCGTCTTTGTTGGCTACCCACACGGTCAGAAAGGCTGGAGATTATATGATCTAGACACAAATGTTTTCTTGGTTTCTCGTGACGTTAAGTTTGTTGAAACAGAGTTTCCCTATCGTCAGTCAATGGTGGCTGAGTGCTCAGATACTACTGCTACACCGATAACGCTGTTAAAACACGTTTTACGTGTTGGTCGGCATGGATGGTGACGACATGGACGGTGAGCTGAAATTGTTGACGTTGGTTTTGTCAAAGATTGTGAGCTCACCAAACGCCTGCTTCATGCTTATAAAAGGAGAGCTGAGGGGAAGATGAAAGACATCCCAAAACAAGAAAACAGAGAGAGAACGAGAGAAGAGAAGATGAAGAAAAAAAAAACATTTTCTCACAAAAAATCTTCTTTAAGAAATTACGAGTAATTTCTTAGTGTATTTGGGATCGGGGTGTGAGTTGTGAGCTTGTAAAATTTCCCTGGTTGATAATAAAAGATCAGTAGCAGGTCCGGAGATGTAGGCAACATTGGCCGAACTCCGTTAACAAATTTGTGTGTGCTTCTTTCCCAGTTCCATAAATTCTGGTTTACCGCAAAAACTGACCGCGTATTTCCTAACAACTGGTATCAGAGACTGAGTTACGGTGATCGGTCAAATTTTTCAACAGCAGAAGAAGAAATCTCTCAAGACGAGAGTTGTGAAGCTGAAGAAAGTGATGATTCTGAAGTGGTCCCATATACACCAGTCACGGAGTTACGATGATCAAGCAGAATCATCAGAAAGCCAGTAAGATTCTCTCCATCGCTCAACTACATTCTGCTCACAGACAGAGGCGAGTCTGAATGTTATGATGAAGCTATGCAAGTTGATGAGTCGATCAAGTGGGAGCTTGCAATGAATGACGAGATGGACTCGTTGTTATCCAATCACACGTGGGAGTTAGCAGATTTTGCCTAAGGAGAAAAAGGCATTGCATAACAAGTGAGTTTACCGGATAAAAGAAGAATCTGATGGAAGTAAGCGCTATAAGGCGAGGCTTGTTGTGAAGGGATTCCAACAAAAAGAAGGCGTTGACTACACCGAAATCTTCTCTCCTGTAGTCAAGATGATGACCATCAGAACAGTTCTTGGGCTGGTAGCACAATAAGATCTGCATCTTCAACAGATGGATGTGAAGACAGCATTTCTTCATGGTGATTTGGATGAGGAAATGTATATGAAGAAACCCAAAGGCCTTGAGATCAAAGGGAAGGAAAGCCTTGTTTGCAAGCTGAAAAGGCGTTTGTACGGCTTAAAAGAAGCCTCAAGACAGTGGTATAAACGGTTCAACAGCTTTATTAAAGGCGTTGGTCTCTTGAGGTGTGAAGCTGACCACTGTTGTTACTTCAAGACGCTTGAAGAGTCCTACTTGACATTGCTCCTATATGTCGATGACATGCTGATAGTAGGAGCAGACTTGCACGAGATCAATAGCTTGAAGATGAAACTCTCAGAAGAGTTTGCGATGAAAGACCTTGGAGAAGCAAGACAGATTCTAGGGATGAGAATCAGTAGAAGCAAGGAAGATCTTAAGTTATCACAAGAGGAGTATGTGAAGAAAGTCCTCAAGAGGTTTAACATGGATGATGCGAAGCCAATCAGTACTCCCCTGGCAATTCATTTTCGATTATCCAGAGAGCAGTCTCCAAAGACGGAGGACGAGATGGCATATATGGATAAAGTTCCATATGCTTCTGCTATAGG
>NC_027748.1:10375694-10382607 GCF_000695525.1 Brassica oleracea var. oleracea
TTGATGCTGACAATGGAGGTGACATTGACAGCACGAAAAGCACATCCGGGTATGTCTACACCTTTGGCGGTACTGCAATTTGTTGGGTTTCAAAGTTGCAGAAAATTGTATCTCTATCAAGCTGTGAAGCTGAGTATGTTGCGGTAACGGAGGCAACAAAAGAGATGATATGCCTAGCTTTTATAGAAGAGCTAGGCCATGACCAAGGGAAAAGTGTGTTATACTGTGATAGTAAAAGTGCCATCGATTTGGCAAAGAATCCGGTTTACCATGCTCGGACGAAGCACATACATCGTCGGTATCATTTCATCAGATCGGCATTGGAAGATGAAATGTTGGTGCTTGAGAAGATCCCAGGTATAGTAAAAGTGCCATCGATTTGGCAAAGAATCCGGTTTACCATGCTCGGACGAAGCACATACATCGTCGGGATCATTTTATCAGATCGGCGTTGGAAGATGAAATGTTGGTGCTTGAGAAGATCCCAGGAAGCAAGAATCCGGCAGACATGCTGACGAAGGTTGTACCATATGATAAGCTGAGATTGTGTGCAACCTCAGTTGGCTTGTTGGAGTAACAAGCTGGGAATACCTGCTACATTGATCAAGGTGTGAAGACAGATTGAAATCAGTCTTCAAGTGGGAGATTGTTAAAACACGTTTTACTTGTTGGTCGGCATGGACGGTGACGGCATGGACGGTGAAATGAAATTGTTGACTCACCACACACCTTCTTCATGCTTATAAAAGGAGAGCTGAGGTAGAGATGAAAGACATCCCAAAACAAGACAACAGATAGAGAACGAGAGAAGAGAAGATGAAGAAAAAAAAAAAAAAATTCTCACAAAAAATCTTCTTTAAGAAATTACGAGTGTATTTGGGATTGGGGTGTGAGTTGTGAGCTTGTAAAATTTCTCTGGTTGATAATAAAAGATCTGTAGCAGGTCCGGAGACGTAGGCAACATTGACCGAACTCCGTTAACAAATTTGTGTGTGTGTTTCTTTCCCACTTCCATAAATTCTGGTTTACCGCAAAAATTGACCGCATATTTCCTAACAAACGCCTCCTCCCGTTGTTACAGAAATTGATGAAGTCACAAATTTTCCTTCTGATCCCGTGGTACCAGCTCAAGCTACACCGTCGCCTTCTGTGCTGTCTTCACCGGATACAACTTCAACAAGCTCTACTGATCAGGTTCCTCCTTCACCTGCACCTGTTGCACAGCCGAATTCTGTATCAGATGAACCTCTTGGGCGGGGGAATCGTCAAAGAAAATCACCTGCTAGAATGAAAGAGTTTGTTACAAACACGGTCGTGACCACATCAGTTTAGTGTGACACAAGACACTCTACAATTTACCCTATTGGAGAATATGTTGATTGTCAAAAGTTCTCAGAAACACATAAGGCGTTCTTGGAGGCAATCACATCAATGGAGAAACCAAGCTCTTATAAGAGGGATATTCTTGATGAGATATGGCGAAAGGCTATATCTACTGAAATCAGTGACTTACAAAGGAATTTCACATGGTAATAGAAGATCTTCCTCCCGGAAAAAGATCAATAGGCAACAAGTGGGTATACAAAGTTAAATACAGATCTGATGGGACCATTGAGCGATACAAAGCAAGGTTGGTTGTCTTGGGAAATCGTCAAGAGGAAGGATTCGATTATGCTGAAACGTTTGGTCTGGTTGCAAAGATGAAGACCATTCGAATTTTCCTTGAGGTTGCAGCGTCCAGAAACTGGCATGTACATCACATGGATGTCCATAACGCTTTCTTACACGGTGATTTATTGGAAGAATTTTACATGAAGTTACCCCAAGGCTTTAAAACTGACAATCCGAACAAGGTATGTCCCTTGCGTAAATCTCTCTACGGTTTAGAGCAAGCCCCGAGATGTTGGTTTCAGAAGTTATTTAGAGCTTTGCAAACCTATGGTTTTACTCAGTCGAAGCAAGACTACTCTCGCTTCAGTTACAGAAAAAACTGGTTTGCACAGCATGTTCTTGTGTACGTGGATGACTTGATTGTCTCCAGAAACTGTCTTAAATTGCTTGAGAGCTTCAAGACATACTTATCGGCTTGTTTTCACATGAAAGATCTCGGTCTTCTAAAGTATTTTTGGGAATTGAGGTTGCAAGGAATTCTCAGGGATTTTATCTAACACAAAGGAAGTACGTTCTTGATATTCTCACTGAAACAGAGCTTTTGGGAGCAAAACCAGCTTTGTCTCCAATGGAACAGAACCATCAGTTGTCTCGGTCTCGATCACCTTTACTGCAGAATCGAGAACGATATTGACACCTGGTGGGAAGGCTTATATACTTAGCGGTAACCAGACCTGACTTGTCGTACTCTGTTCATACATTGGCACAGTACATGCAGTCGCCTCGTAAGGATAATTGGGACGCAAGCTTGCATGTTGTGAGATATCTGAAATCTAATCCAGGACAAGGAATTTTGCTCACCAACACTCCCACACTTCAACTCCATGGCTGGTGAGACTCTGATTGGGCGGCCTGTCCATTGACTCGCCAGTCGCTCACCGGCTACTTTGTCCAACTCGGAGACTCCCCGATCTCATGGAAGACGAAGAAACAAGATACAGCCAGTTTCTCTTAAGATATATTTCTTATTTCTTTTTTCTTTTTTCTCTTAAAACAAACATCCTTTTCATCTCAAGTAAAATTTCATTTGCTTTCACACAAACACAAGTATATTCTTCATTTCCAAGCATAATAAGTCCACGGCATCACAAACATATGAACTCCAACATAGTACATCTTCGTGACACACACTCAGGGGCAGAGGAAGTAAAGGAGGAGTGGGGCCAGTTGACCCCACTATATTTTAAAAATATTTATTTTTATTTAAGAAAAATTCTATTGATCCTAATTAAAAACATTTGACCCTACAAAATAATTAAAAAAAAACTAAAGTTAATGATGAAATTTAGTTATATAAAAAATATGTTTATGGCTTTTATTTGTTAAACGTTGGATTTATTTTAATTTTAACCTAATGTTCAATAAACACATTTTTAATCTGAAATGCTAGCTACATATTTGTATTAAGCTCAAATTGTATTAAGCCCAAATAAGTAATATTAGAAAGGTTTAAAATAATAAATGAGCGAATTTGAAAAAAAAATTGTACTTTCTTTTCGGATGATCCCTCAGGCTCCAGAGGTAATTTTGGATAAATTATAGGTTAATTTCTATTATTTTTGTTAGGGGGTGTTAGTGTGAGTTAGGTTTACAATGATTGTTAGAATTTCCAGAATCTAGTTTATTGATTTATATATTCTCAAATTTTCGCTAAAATCTAGTGTTATTGGTTTGGTGATTTAGTGAATTCTATACGCAATCTTTTGTTATTCAAAAAATTTAGATTTTAATGATTTTTTAAATCTATTAAAGTTGGTATTATTAGGAGTTTTATTCTTCACTATTTAACTCATTACACAAGATTATGTTCACATAATCTTGTGTAATGAGTTAAATAGTGAAGAATAAAACTCCTAATAATACCAACTTTAATAGATTTAAAAAATCATTAAAATCTTTTAATAGCAAAAGATTTTGTATAGAATTTCTAAATCATCAAACCAATAACACTAGATTGTATTGAGAAGGTGAGAATGTATAAACTAATAATAATAGATTCTGAAAATTCTAACAATCATCATAAATCTAACTCCCTTTTATATACTTTAGATTCTTAGAATCATTATATCAATTTATTTTAATAGAATTTCACAATATACATAACTGTCTACAATTCTTTCCAAATTTAATAAATACCTCAATTTTTAAAATCTACAAACTCTATATAAATTTGATTCCCACTAACACCCCATATACTCTCTTCTTATACTTATTTTGTTTTATTGAACCAGAAATGATTACGATTCACTGATTCGATTCAATAAAAACCGTTTAGGGTTAATGTTCATGATATGAATATCTTTAACAATTAATTTTATGTTTAAATATAACTAATTTTTGAAATTTATCAGATAAAAATGGATGAGTTTCTGAATCTGGAAGAGAAAATCTATCAATGAATGATAGTTTCTAAGATATGAATTGAAAATTAGTCGTCAAATTAGTATTACGAAATCGCATTGGTAATTAATTTATAAATAATCATCTTACTTTTAATTGATTTTTTAATGTAATAAATAAAACTGTAATAAAAAAGTTTCAAACTATGAATAATTGTAGAATAAATTTATATTTTTGTTGCTGATTTGTAAATTATGTTTTTGAAAAAAACCTGACCCTATACAAATTTTTTTGGCTCCGCCACTGAACACGCTTGTACTACCTCATATAGTACTTCACATACTGATACACAGAATATTTCATAAATAACATTTTCAATCTCTCCTTTTTTAATTATGTATATGAACTCATCATTTCTATATAGAAAACCACATTTTCAATCTCCACTTTTGAGTCACATCATGGTCAAAAACAATATGATCAAATTTCTTAGACCAAATATTTATGAACCTTAATCTTCTATGATTAGTTTTTTGAACAATAAACGAACATGTCGTTGAACTCCACAAGAATAATATATTGGACAATGAAACCTCAAAGGTGACAGTATTCTCCACCTAGAGCGTCAATTGTGCCCGTCCCAGGTAACCACTGCAAGATTATGATTTATTATCTCTTTGGTTTGATAGTCTCGATTCTTTTAATAACCTAGACTCGTCATATCAAATACAAAACCAACATTTATATATGTCAGATACAGAGTTAAAAAAATACTATGATGGTTCCGTTGCTTTATATATCAGTTTTTTGATCCGTCTATGATTCAGCAATTCCAAAGTGTCTTTTTTTTTGTTTTTGTAAATAAGCTTTCGGAGGGGATGACATGATGGTAAAAAAAGTGAGTACCATAAATGAACATTATCAGTATGTATACAGATTCAGCTCTGTAATGAATATAAAACTGCTAAACATAACGGAGCGGACAATACACAAAAATCAGATTTTTAAATAATAGACTTTAGGCCAGTAAGTACAGAGCAAGAGAGAAACAAGAACATTCTCTCTCAGCCACAGTACCCGATATTGGTCTTTGCTGTAGAACCTAAAATATATACTATGTATTTGATAGTGATCGGGAGTTTGATATAGGGAAGACAAAAGATGTAGGCAACAATATCTTTAAAACACAACGATGTTAACAGTTTCCAGCAGGCAAAAATGGATTTTATTGATGAATAGGATCGAATACAATAAGTTGAACTAGATCGAATTACACAAGTGGGATCGGTAAAGAAAATGATCTAAGAACAGGAGAAAACAAGGTCGATGTATGTGTGTAGCTCTCTCTAGGGTTTTCAACGTGTGCCTCTTCATGTCCCGTCTTCTTCCTTTATAGTAAGTCGACCTCGTCATGTTCGTAACGGTCCCGAGATCTTCGTCTCTTGTTCCGCGATCTCCGACGACCTCGACGACTCTTCTTCGAAGTCGACTGTTTGCTATGGGCTTCAGCTCCCTAAGGCCCAAGTCTTTGATCGCGGCCCGTTAACGCATTACCCAAAATTGGGTCCAACATTTGTCCCTCAGCCTCTTTTGATTTGATCGAAAAGAAAAGAGGCGGTTATCATTTAACCCGGGTCTCGCCGCTTGGTAACCGATATCGATCGGATTCAATTTAATGATGGATTTTGAAAAGGCCGTTTGTTGGCGCATTTTTTTATTATTATTTTAATCGCCAATGGCTATCTTAGCCGCCGCTAGGGTGTAGATTAGGTCATCATTGTTTTTCTTGAAAGCGATGATGGAGCCATTAAGGTGGCTTATATATACGTAGAGGATCTTCTTTTTTGCCTCAATTTCGTTTCCTCTTTCTCGTTTCTTTCCTTTGCTCTGAAATTCTTTGTTCATTGAGTTTGATATGTCTTCGTTGTTCAATTTCCCTCGTCCAACTACTAAAGCCGATGATCTCGAGGACCTTTACAAGGCGTACGGGGTCGATCGCACCGCCGTTCTTGATTTGGCCGGTACGCATGAGACTCTCGAAACCGTGCGAGAAGGCTACTACAGAGCCTATCTTTCTTTCTTTCACTCTTGTGGTCTTTTCTTCCCGATCCCTGAGCCAATACTTGAGATTTTGGCGGAGCTTGGGTTATCGCATACTCAGATCCTCCCAAAGTTTCTTAGGTATCTTATCGCCTTCTTGGTTAGGGCTAGGGAGGAAGGTCTTTCTTTTGCCCTTAGTGAGTTCCGACAGCTCGTTCTGGTGAAGCGGAACCAGCAAAACCTTGGTACCTTCCTCGTGTCTCCGCGCCCAGGTCGCCACATCATCGAGGACATCCCTTATCGCGATGAGAAGTGGCGCGAACAGTTTTTTGTTTTCAAGATGGGTCGAGCATCCATGGGTGAATTCGACTTCTCTCGGCTTCCTCGGCGTTGGGCCGAGAATATATGATTTTAGAGAATAGAGTAGATATTGAGATATTCGAGGTAGAGTAGAGAAGGTTAATGGGAGATCTTTAGAGAGATTAGGTAGTAAACATGTTTAAGCGTATTTAAGAATCATTATGAACAAGAGAGAGAGTCTAGAGAGATAATCCCAAACTTCTTAATTATTAATCTGATCAGAGTTTACAATATATATGAGGAGGCAACACTAGGATGAGGATTTCATAAAGAGGTACTATTACAAGAGATAAGGTTTGCTTTAATTCAAACCATCCAATGTGCTTCTTCCTTGTGGATAAAGCTCATTTTGCTTTATCCAGCTCTTCTCCAGCCTGTCACACGCGCCTCTTCTTCCCTTGCAACGGTCTGATGCCTTAGCTAAGGGAATAGGGCTTCTCCTCTTCTCCAATGTTACTCGGGTAACTAGTATAATAGTATAACTAGGGTAACTTTGGTTTAA
>NC_027748.1:10382639-10384597 GCF_000695525.1 Brassica oleracea var. oleracea
TCTTCATCATACTCAACTCCTCATGTCTTTCTCTTCCCATATATTGATCTCATCTCAACACTCCCTCTCAAGCTTAGCTTTGTGAAAGTCTAAGCTTGGATAGCCATGAGATCTTCCTCATTAAAAACCTCACCAAGGAAAACCCATTGGGACAAAACCTTGATGAGGGAAAAAGAGTAAAGACCTCATGACTTAGGGGATCGGCTCCTTCTCTTCCCAAGATCTATGAGTCCCAATCTGACGTGAATGGACTGCATACTCTTTTGTCTTGCTGCCTTGGTGAACACATCTTCCAATTGATCTTCACTTCTTGTATAACATGGCAAGATCACTCCCAAGACTATCATCTGCCTCACCTTGTGGCAATCTACTTCAATGTGCTTTGTCCTCTCACGAAACATTGAGTTTGTCGCAATGTGAATAGCCGCCTGATTGTCACAATGCATAGTCATTGGTGTTGCTTGCTCAATCTCCAAGTGCCTAAGAATCCTTTTGATCCATACCAACTCGTTGGTAAGCTTTAGCATAGCTCTCTACGCAGCTTCAGCACTAGAGCATGATACAACCTTATGCTTCTTACTCTTCCAAGTAACCATGTTTCCACCAATGAAAGTCCAATAGCCTGTTGTAGACCTTCTATCTGCCCTATCTCCAGCCCAAGCAGCATCACAATAACCCACAACTCCAGTGCTCTTATTGACTCCCATCCATATACCAAGCCCTTGAGTTCCATTCAGGTACATGAGAACTCTCTCCACCATGCGCCAGTGATGCTCTCGTGGAGCTTGCATATGCTGGCTTACTTGGTTAACAACAAAGCAGATGTCTGGACTGGTGATAGTCAAGTATATCAGCTTCCCCACAAGCTTCCTATACAGCTTTGGATCATAGAACAACCTGTTGTCTTCAATCTCCCCTTCACGTGGAACCTTGTACACATCCTCCATGGGAATCTTGGCTGTTCTTCCTCCATACGCACCAACATCTTTCAAGAGATCCAATGCATACTTCCTTTGAGAGATGAATAACCCTTCCTTGGATCTGCACAGCTCAATCCTAATAAAGTACTTCATCTCTCCCAAATCCTTTATATCAAATACTGATTTCAGAAACTCCTTGGTGGCTCAGATTCCTTCCTTATCACTGCCTATTATGATGATGTCATCCACATACACAAGCAAAACAGTGATGCATGAGGGAGTATTAAGGGTAAAGAGAGTGTGATCAAGCTCATACTTCCTGAAGCCTCTACCATTCAGTGTTGTGCTTAGCTTATTGCACCATGCTCTAGGTGATTGTTTCAATCCATAGATGACTTTCTTCAGTCTAAGAACATTTCCTGGCTTCACCGTTCCTTCAAGACCCGAAGGTGGTAGCATATAGGCTTCATCTTCTAGCTCTCCTTGGAGGAAAGCATTCTTCACATCCATTTGCCAAAGATCTCATCCAAGGTTGGTTGCAACCGAAGTACAATCCTAATGGCATGGAGCTTTGCAACAGGTGCAAAAGTATCAATGTAATCCTCTCCATAGGTTTGTGTGAAACCTCTTGCTACCAGCCTTGTTTTACGCCTATCAATCTTCCCATTAGGTAAATACTTGATGGTGAAAATCCATTTGCATGACACAACTCTCTTCCCCTTAGGCAACTCATACTCATACCATGTATCATTTCTAATCATGGCATCAGCCTCATCATTGACTGAATCCCTCCACTCTTGAATCAGCATTGCTTCTTCATAGCTTCTTGGCACATAGCTATCATCTAAGCTTATCATAAAGGAGTAGTGCTCTTCTAGAAACTCAGCAAAGGAGCACACAGCTTGGGAAGGATGCTCCACATCATGGGCATTGTAGTACACTCTCGTGTTTACCCAATTTCTCGTGTTTGCCCAACTGGAAGCATCCCTCTTCACCCGTGTGCTTCTTCTCAAAGGAACTTCTACTTGTTCCTCAACA